>NC_058518.1:71641043-71941491 GCF_904849725.1 Hordeum vulgare subsp. vulgare
AAACGGAATAAAACCTGCGGGAGGATTTTTTTTCCATAACAGAAGATACGCATGGAACTTGAGAACCAAGGCAAAGGACCTCGGGGGCGGTCACAAGCCCCCTAGCCGCGGCCTGGGGGGCGCGCCTATCAGGCTTGTGGGCTCCCCATGGCTCCTTTGCCCTACTTCTTTCGCGTATAAATTCTCTAAAAATCTAGAACCACGAGAGAGAGCCACAAAAATACTTTTCTGCCGCCGCAAGCTTTTGTCTCCGCATGATCCCATCTGGGCACGTTCTGGTGCCCTGCCGGAGGGCGATTCGGACACGGAGGGCTTCTCCATCAACACCATTGCCTCTCCGATGATGCGTGAGTAGTTCACCACAGACCTTCGGGCCCATAGCTAGTAGCTAGATGGCTTCTTCTCTCTCTTGGATCTACAGTAGAAAGTTCTCCATGATCTTCATGGAGATCTATCCGATGTAACCTTCTTTTGCGGTGTGTTTGTCGAGATCTGATGAATTGTGGATTTATCATCAAATTATCTATGAATATTATTTGAGTCTCTTCTAATCTCTTATATGCATGATTTCGTATCCTTGTAATTCTCTTCGAGTTGTGGGTTTTGTTTGGCCAACTTGATCTATAATTCTTGCAATGTGAGAAGTGCTTGGTTTTGGGTTCATACCGTGTGGTGTCCTCACCTAGTGACAGAAGGGGTAGTGAGGCACGCATCGTGTTGTTGCCATCAAGGGAAAAAGATGGGGTTTATATCATATTGCATGAATCTATCCCTCTACATCATGTCATCTTGCTTAAGGCGTTACTCTGTTTGTTATGAACTCAATACACTGGATGCATGCTAGATAGCAGTCGATGTATGGAGTAATAGTAGTAGATGCAGAAAGTATCGGTCTACTTGTCTCGAACGTGATGCCTATATGTATGATCATTGCCTTAGATATCATCATGACTTTGCGCGATTCTATCAATTGCTCGACAGTAATTCGTTCACCCACCGTAATACTTGCTATCATGAGAGAAGCCTCTAGTGAACACTATGGCCCCCGGGTCTACTTCACATCATATTTTCAGATCTACACAATTACTTTGTTGCACTTTTCACCTTCAGATCTCACCTTGCAAATAATCGTGAATGGATTGACAACCCCATCATAGCGTTGGGTGCAAGTTTTTAGTTTTTGTGCAGGTACATTGGTGCCTCATCTTTATACTCCTACTGGATTGATACCTTGGTTCTCAAACTGAGGGAAATACTTACTGCTACTGTTCTGCATCACCCTTTCCTCTTCAAGGGAAAAACCAATGCAAGCTCAAGAGGTAGCAGACGTTCCTCAACAAGCGTTGCCCAATAGGCATCTTGGCTGTCGTAGACGAGGTCAGACCCAAGCCATCCAACGTCAACATTCATGGAACCGTGCCCTGCTAGCGAAGAAAGAAGTTGGCTTGGAGTTCAACACGACGGTCGAGCACGTTCGCGGCCGCCGCGAATATCGGGAAAAAGTAGAACATGGGGTATTGTCGCCGCTTGTGTCCCAGGAAGGCTACCGCCGGTGTCTGGCCCTCTCTCGCGGGCCATCATTGTCCCCCTCCCAACAAACCAACCCTGATTGCACTTCACGGGGCGGCGCAGCCGGGATACCCCCTTCCACTTCGGCTGAAGCACCCCGTTTGTCAGTCCGATGAGCGTCATAGCAGACCATATAGAATATACGGGGAGAAATATACCTTCGAGGCTCCGTGCAGTCTGATGAGCGGTTTTCGGACATGAGGAAGAGAAAGGAAGCCGTCACGACCGACATTAGACTAGTGTACCATATCTGTGTCATGGAAATGGAGCTCCGCTCGGCTGGGCGTGCACATAGTTTCACCTCGTTTAGTTAAAAAATGGCCAAAATATAAATATCTTGATCGGATTTGTTAAAAGAATATTTAAAATATATGCAGACAGCGTTGGATAACCGGCTACAACACTCATGGACGCAAACTGGTGCTTCCATCAGTGAATTGGATGTTGGAACAAATTTAGAAGTGATCATTGGACATGCCTAACCACTTTGTCAATGCACGAAAAATCTCTAGAGTCTAGCAAGCTTGGCCAAATGTCATGATTATATACTCTACTCTCTTTGTTTTAAATATAAGTATTTTTAAATATTCCACTAGGAAGTACATACAAAGCGAAATAAATGAATCTACATTTTAAAATATGTCTATATACATCTATATGTAGTTTTTTAGTGACTAGTACAAATGCCCATGCGTTGCACTGGGCGAAATGTTGAATATAATTTACTTCATGTACCATTATGCTATATTTTAATGTGCTACATGTGTCATTATGCAATATTTTTTAATGGATTTTTTGCAGGCGTTGGTAATACAGTAAAACCGAGTATTTATTTGAGCCATGAAATTTGGTATTACTTGTACAAACATTGCAACATATTCAGGGTTCTCTATTGCAATTGAAACTTTAGATGATGTGATGCATTTCAATTGACAGTGAGCTTCAGTTTGTTCTATTCTTGCTTTGCTCTGTTCTGGCTGCATATTTGCATATTTTTGTGTTTCTTTTGTACATTTTTCCGCCTTTTGATATGGTGTATTTGTTGAAAATTTCTTTTGACGACAGGCTTCACGATGTTTTTTGAGTGTATCCTGCCTTTGTTCATCGGTCGTGTGTTCATACCACTCTCTATCTCCCTTTCTTGTTTTTTCCTTAGCATCCATGATTGGAGATTATGGTCCAAATGTTTTCCCGCAATAGGGAAAGAAATTTATATATATATAGTGTTATTCCTACTAAAGTAAGAATGGCGAAATAGCAACAAAAAATAATCTATTGTCCAGAAAACCATGCCAGATTGCTTTTGTTGTCAAATTTTTTTATTGATCTAAAGATCTGCACTCAAAGAATCAAAGATACATGCACGTATTTTCTACTGATAGAATCACACACATAGGCATGCATTTTCTACTCATCCAAATATAAAATCTAGCTCAATTTCTTAAAGATATTGCATCATGTCAAGCATGGAATCAATAAAAAAATCAAAAGACTAATGTCAAGCATATGGTAGCAATCAAGGAATTATTTCAATCAATTGAGACATCCATCTCATAAATGGTTTATACAGATGATAAAAGAGAGAAGAACATGAGGCTACCTCAATGGGCGGCGGCGGCGGCGGAGCTTTTGTTCATGGTCGCGGCTGCACATTTGGTGTGTATTCAGCACCATTCCCCTATGTCTTGAGTTAGATCTCACCATGTGAGCCTATGTTTGCCCCTGTCTTCCAGGGGATCCACATTGTGGAGGTAGGTGGGAATGGGAAGCGGCGGTGGGGCGGCATTGGGCTGAACGAGATGGAGGCACAAGAGATAATGTTGACTAGCTAATCACCTTGTCCAACCTCTTCAACCCTGTGTTGTGTGCCTCGTCTGCTTTCGCTGCCTCATAGTGCCCGCCATTGGTAAACATGGGCAATGTTGCTCGGACCTTCGAATTCAGTGTTGAATTCTTACCATCTAAAACAAAGCTAGTTGATGGTAGCGTGCGAGACATAGAGAGAGATACAATTGTGAAATGGGAGCTTAAATTTGAAGAGATTGATCCACAAGAAATACAGAGCATGGAAGAGAGGGTCATGAGGAATTTTGTGGAGAAAATTGGGAAAAACATTTTTTGGGGTCCAGAGCAAGAGGTATCATTGTTACGGTTTGATAATTGGAAGGGTGAGTATGTGAGAATTGAGAATGGTGAAGAGATGGTTGATGAAATCGATCGGCGAGACGGCTGGGCAAGCAAACAGACTAGCTTGCATGTAGAGCTCGTTGATCTGAAATCAGATTCTAATGTTGGATATGTGCCCTCAAAGTTGGCTTCGCAGATTGTAGATGATGATTGGGCTTCACAAAGACAGATAACACCCATGTGTATGGGTGAAGTGACCATGATATAGGGAGCTGAACAAGATGCAGAAGAGGGTTGTGATGGTGCTTCAAGGGTTGTTTGTGTTGATTGGGATTTAGTACAATTAGAAGACACTACTGATTTGGTAATTGCACCAATGGCTGACACTGAGATGGACAATTTTTTTGGCATTCCAGTACATCCAATAGATGATCAAGATGCAGAAGAGAGGGGTGAATCGAGTTTCCCTCATGATGCTAACATAGATGCTTCTGGAGATGTGGATGGACAGATCATGAAAGATGCTGCAGATGATGTAGATGATGCACATAATGATGAGCTTGTAAGTGTGTATGACAAAGAAAATCTTGTTGTTGAAGTAGGCAAGTTATTCCCAAGCATGAAGGAGTTTAGGATGTGCTTCAAGACTTATGCAGTCAAACATGAGTTTGATGCCAAGACTATGTGGACTAATAGAAAGAAATTTTATGCAAGGTGAAGAGGTTTTGATGGAAGCGTTAGACCTTGCAAGTGGTACATATCTGCTAGAATTCAACCTGATGGAAGTACCATTAGGGTTAATCAAATCCCAAATTTACATACTTGTATTACAAGTTCACACAGAGTATCCACCATGACATCACAACTTTGGATTGCAGAAAAGATCACTCCAATTTACCCAAGAAACCAAACACTACAACAAAGAACCTTAAAGTGGATATGTAAAACCAGTACCCCATTAAGGTGAAGTATACCTCGGTGTGGAAAGAAAAACAGAGGGCAATGAAAGAATTATATGGTGATTGGCCAAATACTTTTAGGATTCTTTATAACTTCAAAAGAGAGGTGGAGAAGAGGTCACCTGGCAGTGTTGTGGAGATAGATACTAAGGTAACAGAGGATGGTAGAGTTCTTTTCTCCAAGTTCTTTATGGCTTTAAAGCCTTGCATAGCTGGCTTCAAAGTAGGGTGCCATCCATATTTGAGCATAGACTCATCTTTTTGACTAACAAATGGAATGGTCAATTGGCAGCATGCAATGCTTTAGATGGACACAACTGGATATTCCCTGTTGCTATTGGTTTGTTTCAGTCAGAGATAGAGGTTTCATGGACATGGTTCATGATGCACTTGAAAATATGCATAGGGCCATTGTCACCTTTGGCAGTACATACAGATGCATGTAAAGGTCTAGAAAATGCACCGAAGAATGTTTTTCCTCATTGTGAGCAAAGGGAGTGCTTCGGCCATATGTGGATGAATTTGATAAAAAAATCTGAGGAGAAGAATTTGGGAGAATGTGGCCAGCGGCAAGATCTTACACCAAACACACACACATTCATATCATCTTGATAAGATAAAAGCAGCATCAGTGAGTTTGGTCCATGGCTGAACACATATCATTCTCTATTGTGGTACAGGTCAGGATTTAACACTGCCATCAACTGTGATCATATCAACAATAACTTGGCAGAAAGTTTTAACAGCAAGATAAACCAGTTAAAGAACTTTCCTGTGCATGACATGGTTGCCTAAATGAGGATCATTATCATGCGCATGTGGCAATTGAGAAGAAGGATTAGTGATTGGCTGCAAGGGGATAAGCTTCCTGCAGTGGTACAATAGGGGGTGAACAGGAGCAGAAATCTTACACATTTGTCTGATGAGAAATCTTCATTGTGGGGTGCAGAAGTTAGAGATACCAAGACTGGAAGGAGGCATGTTGTTAACACCGAGTTGCATGACTGCACTTGCCTCTAGTGGAAACACACTGGGAAACGATGTGACCATGCCATACTTTTCATGGCCTCCCAACTCAAGATAAACATGCACCCATATTTGCATGAATATTAATGAGTGGCAAGATTCAAGGCTACATATGCAACTCCAATTCCAGCACTTACAGATCATTCTCAATGGCCTGAAGTGGAAATTCAATTTTCCATGTGTCCTCCCCTAACAAAAAGAAAGGCTGGCAGGTCTAAAGAGAGTTGATTCAAGGCATGGTTCGAGAAAGTTGGGAGTAGTAAAAAGGGGAAGGGGAAGAACGATGCAAAGCCAAAAAGGTCCCAAAAGGTAACAAAAATAGGTCCGAGTTGTGCCAGGAACATGGGCACCAAAAAGGATCTTCAAAATGTCGTTTCACTCTTGAAAGGCCAAAGTATGTTTATGTTTGTATTTTTTTATTTGGATGTTGTTTTTAATTACTACCCAAATTACAATCTTTATTTTAAAGGAGGAAGCGTGGAGGTCAACCCCTTGTTGTTGAAGATTGTTGGGCAACCAAAAAGTCAAGAATCAATGGCTGTAGAAGAACCCGCATAGCCCGAACTCTAGCCACAAACAGCGAAGAGAATGAACACTGAGAAGACAAATGTAGCGACCCGACCTGAAACGGCAAAGCCTCTCTGTATCTGTGCCATCCCTGGATTAGTATGCTGACACACACAGTACATCAATGTATATATCAAAGTGCAATCACATGTAAATAACGTAAAATTGATATATACCTAAAAATCTAAGCGGAAACAGTCAAGGGAGTGAAGTCCCAATAAATACCAACGACAGGTTGAGTGCAGACCGTAACCCTGAATCGTACTCTTACTCGTCAAAGAAAAATATCTGCAACATAAGACGTTGCAGCCGTGTAGGTCAACATATTGAATATGCCGACATGTCACAAAAGAGAGGTGTAAATATCATCTATACTATATGCATATATGGCAGGTGGGGTTTAAAGTTTTTAGCGGAAAGCAAAGTTTTCTTCTACAACAAGAGAGGGCTAAAAGAAAAATATTACTACATGGTTGGTTGTTATTGAGATGGTTCCACCAACCAATTCTCATACCCAAGTTGTCAATAATTCCCATATCATTAATATTATTTGTGTTGAGAATTCCAGATAGTTTTAGTTCCTTCGGCTCAAGTTGTCCATGACCGTGGACACGGCTAATCGATTAGGTTTGAGTACTCTGTAGAGTTTTGCACATGTTCCCCACAAGATTTAATCGACTCCGTTGAAGTCCTCGCACTTCAGGGTGTTTGAGAACCGGATGATCAAAACATGGTCTTTCAACGGGTTCCTCTGAGACTCTGTCGGTGCCCATCCAATCCTACCATTCTTCTACATCTCATAGGACCGCCTGTCCAGAGTCACCACGATGTCCAACCAAGCCAGAGCCCCTAATGACTTGTGGCTGTGCAGGTAAGCCTTGGGTCTTGAAGCATCTATCCATCTCTTCGTGCCTGGGTGAAGCTTTCCGCAAGATGTCATGGCGCTTCTCCATGCATCCCGGGTCCTCCGCTAGTTTATCCCGGGGGCCCATCAAATCCGTCCTTCACCCAGAGGTATATTGCATCACGAGGTCTTGAAAGTCTTGAAATATCCGGTCTTGATTATTAAAATTTTCTCACAACACTCGTGATAGACTCTCAACCAAAACCCCGTCTACTTAAGCATAGTAAAATAACATGTATCGTCCCGGGCCATGTAACAAGGGTGATGGGTGCCTACCACATGATACTACATCAAGAACCAATTTTTCGAGTTCCTACTTAGCATGCAATAGGTGAAGAAAGGTTGATCTACAATGCATATAAAACATAGGAAATATGATCAATGTGACTTGCCTTGTTGACGATTGTCGAACTCGAGCATGTCTAGAAAATAAGCTTCGCACTCCGGATAATCTAACGAAGCAAACAATTTCACACAATAAGCATCACAATAGCAAGTGATCAAAATAAACAAAAGTAGCTATATCATAAAAGAGTAAAATTGTCTTACAAGAACAAAAACAGAATCTGTTTTTCATAAAATAATGAGTTAAAATATTACACAAATTCTAAAAATTTACCCACTGATAAATAAGAACACTAGTGATCAGTAGCAAAAAGAATCAGTTAAAAATCTATTTTTAAACTCCCGGCATGCACAAAATAAGATTTAAAACAAATCTGTTCTAACTCAAATTTTATAAATTGAAACATAGTCAAACTTTCAATTTTCGGGAACTACATAAAATTTGTGATCTAATGAAGAAAGAATCGCCTTAATTGGATTTGTAGATTAAAAGTTATTAAGAAAACAAAAACAGAACTATTTCTGTTACAGATTTACAATAGAAAAGAATACGGTGACGTGGCACACTCTGATTGGTTGAAACCGTGCGCTGCTAGAGCTTATCTAGCAAATGGCCGCTATGTAAGGAAAAACGCTTCGGCTAAATAAAAACTTAACTGGCCGGTTCTTAAAAAAGACCGAAGGGGTAAGTTTCCTGCGTGCTACAGGGAAGACAGCGATGGCAGGTATGAACGACGACAAGGAGAGGCTGCTCAGGCGAGGGGGGGGGGGGGAGTCACCGGCGGGGAGGGGAAACGGGGGAGGGTCCTGAGCGCTGGTGGGGGGGCGGCGTCAGGGCGTCTTGGGGGCTCGGCAGGGGCGTCCTGGAGGTTCTGTCGGCGTCCCTGGCAGTGCTCCTGTCCAGCGACTCGAGGAATGGCGGCGAGGTGGTGCTTGCCTGTAGGGGACCGATGAGGTGGGGGGCGCGGCAGGGGTAGGGGAGTGGAGAGGCGCGGCCTAGCGATTGAGGTTGGCGTCAGGGGGTCCTGGTGCTTCGGACTTGGCAGGGAAGAACGATGGTGGGGGTTGGCGTCTACAGGCAGGGAGAGGGCGAGCTGATGGGAAAACGGAACGAGGAGAGGCGGGGCAATCTTATAGGGGTGGTGGGAGGCTTGGGGAGGAAGTAGAGCTCGCGAATCCCCGAAGGGAACCTTCCTGGAAGCTTCTGCCATGGCCAAAGAAGGAAAGTCGTGAGGAGGAAGAAGAAGGTATGGATTGGGCCAGATTCGTTTCTAAATGTGGCCGAGGGACTTTCCTGAAATAAAAGATCCCTTTCCATTTTATTAAAAACAAGAAATAAAGCATATAAAAGGAAAATAAGATATCCTCGGAATATAGGGGTATTATATATTAAAATTATCAGAAAAATAAATCCAAAAAGATGGACATTTTTCCACGGCCAAAATAAATACTTCAAAAATATGTTTTCTCAAAAAACCCCTAAATTGGTTTATTTTCTTTTTGCAATTTTTTTTTCAAATACCCCATGGGTTTTATGGTTCAAATATTTCAAAGAAATATCCTGGATTTGGAGGGTCATGTTCCTCCTCTCTTTGTCTTGCTTGGCAAGATATTTTTCCCGGCGTTCCGTGAGTGAAGAAAAATAAAATGCAAAGCAAAAATCGAAAGAAATTCAAATGCCACATTGATTCAAATACCTTAAAGTTGAAGAAGTCATGCTATCTTCTCTCACCGTTTTTAAATGATTTTGAATTCACAGGAAAAGGGGAAAGTCATTTTATTCCCTCACATTCAAAAGTTTTAAAAAGTTTCAAACTTCACTCAAGTTTCAATCACTCAAACAAACAAACAATCAATCTAATCATTATATTAACATCCCAAAATTTGGGATGTTACAAACCTACCACACTTAAAAGAATCTCGTCCTCGAGATTCGAAGAGGCTAGAAAGAAAAGGTTAGGGTTTTGGAGGTCTTCAAATAAATCCAATCTCCTGCAAAGTGGGATGCTACCATACTTAAAATGAGAGTTACTGGTCCCTCAATAATTTTAGCGATCCTCTGGGGTCTTGGAATCTGACTCCTCACATTCTTCATGGTAACTTCTTTGGTGAAGTACTTCCATTATATTCATAATGTTTCCATCAAAATTGAGAGTTATTCTATTGTTATAAGCTTCTTCCGTCACTGGGTCATCTTAACTGACAGTCTCGTGATCATTCTAAATAACCTATCGATGATTCTCATGGTGGTCTACCATTTGTGGTTACCCTGCCGAGAGAGGGGTCTTGGCTTCATCCTCACCGTAAAATTTCCTACGCGCGACAACAAGTGCCATGTACATGGGTCTTCTTTATACCATTCTAAGACTTAAATAAAAGCTTCAAAGAACGTCGTCTCTCACTATAGGTAAGTATCTCAGATTTACCATTCCGAATAGCAAGAGAATGATAAGAGTAAGTCATCATGGTGGCCAAGCCATGTCGCACTGAAATTATTACCTTGTATAAGGCTTAGTGAATCTCGTATTCTAACCCTTGGGCATCCTCACAAGCATTGCAGAATTTCTCTTGCCCACGAATGAAGTTCGGATAAATCCAATGATTCTGCAAGCCGAACAACCATCTATGATTTCTTCACAACTCTCGGGTTTTCGTATGCTCCTAAGAAAACGTTTGCCGATCCAGCATAGCTTCTTCCAAGTTTCTTTCTTCATAAAGGTAGTGCTTGATCCTTATTAGTCCCGGGGTCTGTGGGTTGCAGGCCCACTTTAACTCATACTTGGAATTACTCCACTTTTAAATCCTATAGGCTATAGTGTTTCATTCCATCATACTCTTGGGGTAACCATCGTATAATAAAAATCCACAGACTTATTTTTGGTACACACTCCACTCTGTGGGACACTTTTTTCTTTGGTGTGTTTACCATTAAAAGGTATTGGTTCATCCATAAATCATATTAATTTCATATTCAATCCTTTATTACATCCTTAATTTCTTCTCAAAACTCCAATTCAAAAGGACCTTATTAGAAATGGTGCCATCCACATTGTTCGGTATGGTCATGCATTTCTGCCAACTTTATTCATTTGTCTCCCTTGGAGATACTTGATACGTCTCCAACGTATCTATAATTTTTTATGGTTCCATGCTATTATCTTGTAAAACTTTGGATGTTTTGTATGCCTTTGATATCTTTTTTGGGACTAACTTATTAACCCAGTGCCAAGTGCCAGTTCATGTTTTTTCCTTGTTTTTGACCATTTTCAGAGGAGAATATTAAACGGAGTCCAAACGGAATAAAACTTCCGAAACGATTTTTTCCGGAACAGAAGATACGCAGGGAGCGTGAGAACCAAGCCACAGGCCATCAGGGGAGGCCACAAGCCCCCTAGGCGCGGCCCGGGGGGGGGGTGCCTAGCAGGCTTGTGAGCCCCCCTGTGGCTCGTCTGCCCTACTTCTTCCGCCTATAAATCCCCGACAAATCCAAAACCACGGGAGATATCCACGAAAATACTTTTCCGCCGCCGCAAGATTCTGTCTCCGCAAGATCCCATCTGGTGCACGTTCTGGTGCCCTTCCGGATGGGGATTCGGATATGGAGGGCTTGTTCATCAACACGATTGCCTCTCCGATCATGCGTGAGTAGTTCACCATAGACCTTCGGGTCCATAGCTAGTAGCTAGATGGCTTCTTCTCTCTCTTGGATCTTCAATACAAAGTTGTCCATGATCTTCATGGAGATCTATCTGATGTAATCTTCTTTTGCGGTGTGTTTGTCGAGATCCGATGAATTGTGGATTTATGATCAGATTATCTATGAATCTTATTTGAGTTTCTTCTGATCTCTTATATGCATGATTTCATATCCTTGTAATTCTCTTCGAGTTGTGGGTTTTGTTTGGCCAACTTGATCTATGATTCTTGCAATGGGAGAAGTGCTTGGTTTTGGGTTCATACCGTGAGGTGACCTCACCCAGTGACAGAAGGGGTAGCGAGGCACGCATCGTGTTGTTGCCATCAAGGGTAAAAAGATGGGGTTTTCATCATTGGTTTGAGGTTATCCCTCTAGATCATGTCATCTTGCTTAAGGCATTACTCTGTTCATTATGAACTCAATACACTAGATGCATGCTAGATAGCGGTCGATGTGTGGAGTAATAGTAGTAGATGCAGAAAGTATCGGTCTACTTGTCTCGGACGTGATGTCTATATGTATGATCATTGCCTTAGATATCTTCATGACTTTGCACGGTTCTATCAATTGCTCGACAGTAATGTGTTCACCCACCATAATATTTGCTATCCTGAGAGAAGCCTCTAGTGAACACTATGGCCCCCAGGTGTACTTAACATCATATTTTCATCCTTACACTTTTACTTTGTTGCACTTTCCACCTTCGGATCTCACTTTGCAATCAATCTTGAAGGGATTGACAACCCCTTTATAGCGTTGGGTGCAAGCTCGTTTGTGTTTGCGCAGGTACTCTGGACCCTTGGCTTGATTCTCCTAATGGATTGATACCTTGGTTCTCAAACAGAGGGAAATACTTACTGCTACTGTGCTGCATCACCCTTTCCTCTTCAAGGGAAAAACCAACGCAAGCTCACTGTTTCTTTTTGATGGGTTTGGTGGCTCCTGCTTGTCCTCGAGTAGGGAAGTGATAAAGACTGAATTTTTGATGTGTAATGCTACCTAGCATAGTTGTCCTTTGTAACTTATTTCATGTGACATGAATGTTTAGATCCGTAAGATTCAAAACAATAGTTTGCTATTGACAACAACAACAACAACAACCAAGCCTTTCAGCCCCAAACAAGTTGGGGTAGGCTAGAGTTGAAACCCATAAGATCTCGAAGCCAAGTCATGGCTCTGGAACGTGTATAGCTAACTTCCACGCACCCCTGTCCATGGCTAAGTCTTTGTCGATATTCCAAACCTTCAGGTCTCTCTTAACGGACTCCTCCCATGTCAAGTTTGGTCTACCACGACCCCTCTTAACATTCTCAGCATGCTTTATCCGTCCGCTATGCACCGGCGCTTCCGGTGGCCTCCGTTGAATATGTCCAAACCATCTGAGACGATGCTGGACCAGCTTCTCTTCAATCGGTGCTACCCCAAGTCTCTCTCGTATATCGTCATTCCGTACCCGATCCTTCCTTGTGTGGCCACATATCCATCTCAACATGCGCATCTCTGCTACACCTAACTGTTGGATATGTCGTCTCTTGGTTGGCCAACACTCCGCGCCATACAACATCGCAGGTCGGATAGCTGTCCTATAAAACCTGCCTTTTAGCTTTTGTGGCACTCTCTTGTCACAGAGTACGCCAGAAGCTTGGCGTCACTTCATCCACCCAGCCTTGATTCGGTGGCCCACGTCTTCATCGATATCGCCATCCTTCTGCAACATGGACCACAAATATCGAAACGTGTCTCTCTCCGGTACCACGTGTCCACCAAGGCTAACCTCTCCATCCTCGTGCCTAGTAGCACTAAAATTGCACCTCATTTATTCAATTTTAGTTCTACTAAGCCTAAAACCTTTCGATTCTAGAGTCCGCCTCCATAACTCTAACTTTCTATTAACCCCCGTTCGGCTATCATCGACTAGCACCACATCATCCGCAAAGAGCATACACCATGGGATATCTCCTTGTATATCCCTTGTGACCACATCCATCACCAAATCAAAAAGATAAGGGCTCAAAGCTGACCCTTGGTGTAGCCCTATTATAATAGGAAAGTCATCGGTGTCGCCATCACTTGTTCGAACACTTGTCACAACATTATCATACATATCCTTGATGAGGGTAATGTATTTTATTGGGACTTTGTGTTTCTCCAAGGCCCACCACATGACATTCCGAGGTATCTTATCATATGCCTTCTCCAAATCAATGAACACCACATGAAGGTCCTTCTTTTGCTCCCTGTATCTCTCCATCAGTTGTCGTACCAAGAAGATGGCTTCCATGGTAGACCTCCGAGGCATGAAACCAAATTGGTTTTTGGTCACGCTTGTCAACCTTCTTAAGCGGTGTTCAATGAGTCTCTCCCATATCTTCATAGTATGGCTCATCAGCTTGATTCCGCAGTAATTAATACAACTTTGAACATCCCCCTTGTTCTTAAAGATTGGTACTAAAATACTCCGCCTCCATTCTTCGGGCATCTTATTTGACCGAAAAATGAGGTTGAAAAGCTTAGTTAGCCATACTATCTCTATGTCTCCAAGGCCTCTCCACACCTCGATGGGGATACCATCAGGACCCATCGCCTTGCCTACTTTCATCCTTTTTAACGCCTCCTTAACCTCACACTCCTGGATACGTCGCACAAAGCACATGCTGGTATCATTAAAGGAGTCGTCTAGCTCAATGGTAGAGCTCTCAACCTCTCCATTGTAAAGGTTGTCAAAGTACTCCCGCCATCTACGCTTGATCGCCTCATCCTTCACAGGAAGCTGATCATCTCCGTCCTTGATGCATTTGACTTCGCCGACATCCCTCATCTTCCTCTCCCTAAACTTGGCCATCTTATAGATGTCCCTTTCGCCTTCCTTAGTGTTTAAATGTTGGTAGAGCTACTCATACGCCCGACCTCTCGCTTCACTCACCGCCCGCTTTGCAGCCTTCTTCGCCACCTTATACTTCTCCATGTTAGCTACACTCCTGTCCAGATATAGGTATCTGAAACAGTCCTTCTTCTCCCTAATAACCTTCTGTACCTCATCGTTCCACCACCAGGTGTCCTTATCTTCCCTTCTACTTCCCTTGGTCACCCCAAACTCCTCTACAACGACCTTCCGCAAGAAGGTCGCCATACTCGTCCACATCAAGTTTGCATCGCCTCCTTCCTCCCAAGGGCCCTCCTTAATGACCCTCTCCCTGAAAGCCTGGGATGCCTCCCCCTTGAGCTTCCACCACTTCGTTCTAGCGACTTTGGCGCGCTTATCCCGTTGGACATGAATCCGAAAGCGGAAGTCAGCAACCACAAGCTTATGTTGAGGGACAACACTCTCTCCAAATATCGCTTTACAATCATTGCAAGCGCGTCTGTCTTCTCTTCTAGAGAGGACAAAATGAATCTGGCTAGAGAGTAGACCACTACTAAACGTCACTAGATGGGTACTATTGACATGAAAACAATAATGTTTCAAGCAAACTAGCAAGGTAATCATGAACTTTCAAAATAACAAGGCCAAGGAAATTTATCCCTACAAAATCATATAGTCTGGTTATGCTGCATCATCCCCACACAACTAATTTAAATCATGCACATCCCCGGTATTGGCCAAGTAATTGTTTTCGCACTCTTATTTTCTCAAACTTTTTATACCTATCACGCAATACATGAGCGTGAGCCATGGATATAGCACTATAGGTGGAATAGATTGTGGTGGTGGTTGTGAGACAAAAAGGAGGAGATGGTCACATTGACTCGGCATATCAAAGGGCTATGGAGATGCCCAATAATAGATATCAATGTGAATGAGTAGGGATTCCCATAGAAAGGATGCACTAGAGCTATAAGTATGTGAAAGCTCAAACGGAGAACTAGTGGGTGTGCATCCAACTAGCTTGCTCACGAAGACCTAGGGTAGTTTTGAGGAAGCCCATCATTGGAATATACAATCCAAGTTATATAATAAAGATTCCCACTAGAATGTGGTGGTGGTGAAACGAGAGGCTCCCAATCATGAAGAACATGGTGCTATTATGAAGCACAAGTGTGGAAAAAGATAGTAGCATTGTCCCTTCTCTCTTTTTCTCTTTTTTTATTTGGGCTCTTGGGCCTTTTTTATCTTTTTTGGGATCTTTGGCCTCTTTTTTTTATTTCCTCACATGGGACAATGCTCTAGTAATGATGATGATCAGACTTTTATTTACTCACAGCTCAAAGCTTCGAACGATGATGACTCCATAGGAAATGCCTCCGGCAGTGTACCGGGATGTGCAACGATCTAGCTTGGCGTATGACGTTGAAACATATCGCTAGCTATCTTACGATCATGCAATGGAAATATGAGAGTGACGGCACAAGTCATGATACGGAACGATGGGAGTTGCATGGCAATATATCTCGGAATGGCTATGAAAATGCCATAGTAGGTAGGTATGGTGGCTGTTTTGAGGAAGGCATATGGTGGGTTTGTGTACCGGCAAAAGTTTCACGGCACTACAGAGGCTAGAAATGGTGGAAGGTGAAAGTGCATCTATACCATGGACTCACATTAGTCATGAAGAACACATATACTTGTTGCGAAAGTTTTTATTAGTAATCAAAACAAAGTGCTAAACGCATACTCCTAGGGGAAGGGTTGGTAGGTGTTAACCATCTCACGATCCCGACCTCAACACAAAGGATGACAATCAATAGATCAATTATGCTCCGACTTCCTAACATAGCGGTTCACCATACATGCATGCTACGGGAATCACTAACTTCAACATAAGTATTTCTAGATTCACAACACCCTACTAACATAACTCTTAATATTACCAAATCCATGTCTCAAAACTAATTGAGAGGAAACAAGACTTCTCTTTCTACTCAATGCACATGAAGATGGAGGTTTTTGTATCCTCTTTGGGTACCTATCACCTTTGGGACTACTTTCATATCATAAGCCAACTACCAAGTCACGCACCTCCGTGCTCTAAAAGATCTAAGTGAAGCACATAGAGCAAAATTATCTAGCTCAAAAGATATAAGTGAAGCACGATGAGCATTCTAGCAAATTCATGATGAGTGCATGTATCTCTCTAAAGGTGTGCAGCAAGGATGATTGTGACACAACAAAAAGAAAATAATCCTAAGATACAAGACGCTCCAAGCAAAACACATATCATGTGGTGAATAAAAATATAGCTCCAAGTAATGTTACCGATGGATTGAAGACGAAAGAGGGGATGCCTTCCCGGGGCATCCCCAAGCTTAGGCTTTTTGGTGTCCTTGAATTTGGCTTGGGATGCCTTGGGAATACCCAAGCTTGATCTCTTTCCACTCCTTATCTCTTTGTCCATGAGAACATCACCCAAAACTTGAAAACTTCACAACACAAAACTTAAACAGAAACTAGTGATAGCATTAGCACAAGAAAACAAACTACCACCTCTTTAGGTACTGTAGCAATCTTGATATATATTTATATTGGTGTTAGATTACTGTATTCTCACTTTTCCATGGCTAGTACCCCCCGATGATATCCATAGTTTCATCAAAACAAGCAACCAACTCAACAAAAACAGAATCTGTCAAAAACAGACCAGTGTGTAGCAATCTGTATACTTCGTACACTTCTAGTACCTCAACAATTCTGAAAAATTACGAATGCCTGGGCAAAAGGCATATCAACCAGCATCAAAAAGAATCAACTCAAAATCTCTTTCTGAATAAAACTGAAAAATAATCTCGTGAGTGGAAAGTTTCTGTCTTTTTCCAGCAGGATCAAACAACCATCACCAAGACTAGTCATAAAGGTTTTGCTTGGCTCAAACACAAAAAGAAACACAAAAGACACAATCATAACAGAATTATGATGGTGAGGACCCAACAAAACAGAAATAAAAATATATAAATTCATTGGGTTGCCTCCCAACAAGCGTTATTGTTTAACGCCCTTAGCTAGGCATAAGGTGACAGAATCACGTATCGTCGTCTTTGGTGCTCAAACCATAAGTAGCCCTCATCACGGATTCATAAGGCAATCTTATTTTCTTTCTAGGAAAGTGATCCATGCCCTTCTTTAAAGGAAATTGAAATCTAATATTCCCTTCCTTCATATCGATGATAGCACCGATAGTCCTTAGGAAAGGTCTACCAAGAATGATAGGGCATGTAGGATTACAATCAATGTCAAGCACAATGAAATCCACGGGTACATAGTTCCTATTTGCAATAATAAGAACATCATTGATCCTTCCCATGGGTTTCTTGATAGTAGAATCCGCAAGATGCATATTAAGAGAACACTCCTCAATCTCATTAAATCCTAGAACATCACATAAAGACTTTGGAATCGCAGAAACACTAGCACCCAAATCACACAAAGCATTGCATTCATAGTTTTTGATTTTGATTTTGATAGTAGGTTCCCACTCATCATGAAGCTCTCTAGGGATAGAGACTTCCAATTCAAGTTTCTCTTCAAGAGATTTTATCTTAGCTTCGACGATATGATCGGTAAAGGCCTTGTTTTGGCTATAAGCGTGTGGAGAGTTTAGCATGGATTGCATCAAGGAAATGCATTCAGTCAAGGATCAACTGTCATAATTGAATTCCTTGAAATCCAAAGTAGTAATTTCATTACTACTCAAAGTTTTAATATCTTCTACTCCGCTTTCAATGCTTTTAGCATCAAGATAGATGGACTCCAAATCATTGGGGCGTTTTTCAACCAAAGTGGATTCATATCCAGCCCCATCATCATAAGGTTTGACAAAAGAAAATAAAGATTCAATGGGAGTCACACCAAGCACTTTAAGATCTTCGTGATTGTAGCGACCCGACTCAAAACGAGTCAAGCCTCGGGTGTTTCTGTACCATCCCAAGATCATGCTGGTACACACACAGTACATAATGTATATATTCAAGAGTGCAATCACACAGCTTTATTAATCGAAATCTCATGAAGAGTACTTTATTACAATAAAGGAGTACAATAAAGTGGCTGAAGGCCATCTCATGAGATTATCTAACGAAGACTAATAGGAAGCATCAGGTAGACGAGTCCATCCGACTCCAAGGGCATGTCGTTGAGCGTAGATCGTAGCCTCACTCCTGGTCGGAAAAGTACTCTGCAACATGATACGTTGCAGCCGTGTAGGTCAGCATATTGAATATGCCGGCAAATCATCAAAGAGAGGGGTAAAATAATAATCAACTATCTCTACATGCATATTTGGCCGGTGGAGTTAAGTTTTGCATAAAGCTAATTTTATCCTACAACAAAAGGGGTTGAAAGCAAAATATTACTACAAATTTTGTTGTTAACGACATGGTTCCGCCAACGAGTTCTCGTACCCGAATAGTTGTTAACACCCACATCATTATTAAGTTGTGTCGAGAGTTCAGGGGAAATTCAATGCCTTCGGCTCAAGTTGTCCATGACCGTGGACACGGCTAATCGATTAGGTTTGAGTACTCTGCAGAGTTTTGCACACGTTCCCCAGAAGATTTGATCGCCTCCGGGTTTGTCCTCGCACTTCAGGGTGTTTGAAGACTGGATGATCAAAACATGGTCTTTCAACGGGTCCCTCCGAATCCCTGTCGGTGCCCATCCATTCCTACCGTTCGTCTACATCTGCTAGCACCGCCTGTCCAGAGTCGCCGCGTTGTCCAACCAAGCCAGAGCCCATAATGACTTGTGGCTGTGCAGGTAAGCCTTGAGTCTTGAAGTCTCCGTCCGTCTCTTCGAGCCTGGGTGAAGCTTTCTGCAGGATGACATGGCCTCTCCAGCATCCCGGGCATCTACTGGGTTCTCCAGGGAGCCGATCAACCGCCCTTCACCCAGAGTTGCATTGCGTCCGAGGTCTTGAAAATCTTGTCTTAGTCCGGTCTTGATTATTATATCAACCTCGCATCACTCGTGGTATACACTCAACCGATAACCCGTCTACTCAAGCATAGCATTAAGATATTGTCGTCCCGGGGCCAAGTATCGGGGTTGTTGTGTTCCTACCCCATGATACTACAACTATACTAAAGTTTCCAAGTACCTAGGCAGCATGCAAATGGGCAAAGAAGGTGATCTACCATGCATCGAAAACATAGGTAAAATAACATGATCAAAGATGACTTGCCTTGATGATAGTTGTCCTGCTCGAGCGCTTCTAAGTAACACGCTTCGCACTCCGGATGATCTACCGATACAAACACAAAGCACACCATAAGCACTTCAATCATACCACAAGTAAAAATAACATCACAAGTAATGATTTGCGAAAGACTACGCAAAAGAATTCAACGCGTGCCGGTATGGCAGAAACTTGTTTCTGTTGAAAACACCAGTACAAATACTTTAAAAATTCTGAAACTTATACCACCGTAAGATTTTATCACTATAAAACAGTAGCAAAACGAATCAACTAAAAATCATTTTTCAAACTCCTGGAATAGGCAAAACGAGGTTTAAACTAATTCTGCTCTAACTTATGTTTAAAAATTTCAAACATATACAAATTATAAGTTTTTAAAAACTAAAGGAAATTTGTGAGCTACTGGAAAAAGAATCAATGTCATTGGACTTAGGGATAAACAGTTGTGGCCAAAACAAAACAGAAAGTTTCTGTTTTTTGGAATCAGGCAGAAAAATTACAAAACTACTAGTGCTAAAACGAGAGGTACACGTGTCCTGATGCTATTGGCTGCGGGGGTGTTTGATGTATGGCTTCGGGCAAACGGCCGAAGGCTAGCAAAGTTCGCTGGTTAAATACTTAGGTGACAAAAAAAACACACTGGTTTTTCTTATTAAACCGAAGGGGTATCTAGTGATTTAATCCAGACCCTATATCCACGATCTAACGGCTAAAAGGAAATAACATGAAATAATAGAGAGGAGAGGGGGCTACCTTGCTGGGCAGTAGCTTGCACCGGCGAGGGAGGGCTACCGGTGAGGGAGGGGGGCTCCGGGGCGGTGGAGGGCTTTGGGGGAGGCGGCGGCGGGGTCCTCCTCCGCGGGGGGAGGCGCTCGGGGGAGAGGGGCTCCGGGGGGTGGCTCCCAGGGCGACCGAAGGTGGTGCAGTAGCTTGCACCGGCGAGCTCGGCGGTGCTGCGGGGCTAGGGTGGCGGCGACTCGGGGTAGGGTGGGAACGGGGGTGGCTCGGGGGGCTCTCTTATATAGGCTAGGTGGGGGGAGGGATAAGGAAGGGAGAGGGAGCTTCGGGGAAGGAAATCGTGGCTGGGAGGAGCTCGGTCTCGGTCGGGCAGAAAAAAGGAAGGAGAGGAAGGAAGGAGAAGGCTGGGTGGCCGACGTGGGGGTTTGGCTCGGGCTGGGACCCGCAGGTCAGAGAGAGGGGGAGTAGAAAGGAAGGGGAGGGCGGCCGGTTTGTAGGGGATTCGATCCCAGGTAGGTGGGGATTCGGCCCAGTGGCTATCTAACGCCCAGGCGGCGGCTTAAAAAAACAAAAGGTTTCCTAATTAAAACCTTTTCCGAAACAAAAAATCAAAACCGAAAAAAAGGAAAGTAATCAAAATATTTATATATGGTATTATATACCAAAAAATTCAGAAAAATAATCTCTACCCGAATAACATTTTTTTAAAGCCAAAATAAAAACTTTTAAAAAAAGTTTTTTTCAGAAATTCCCAATTTGCTTTATTTCTTTTTGCAATTATTTTTGCAAAAGAATTTTGGGTTTTCTTTGCTCAAATATTTCAGAGATTTGCCCGCACTTTGGAGGGTCATTTTCCTCTGCTCTCTCTCTTGCGTGCAAGAGAGTTTTCTCCGGACATTTCTCGCGCGAGGAAAAATGAAAATGCAAATCGAAAAGACGAAGGAAATTCACGAGCTAAATTTATTTCAATCACTTATGCATAGATGCTTAGCTACAATGTAAAACATTCCCAAATGGAAAATTGGGATGTTACAAACCTACCCACCTTAATATGAATCTCGCCCTCGAGATTCGGGTTGGCTAGAAAATAGGTGCGGGTGGTCTCGACGAAGGTCCTCTTCTCGTTCCCAGGTGGCTTCTTCCTCGGTGTGGTGGCTCCACAACACCTTGGAGAACTTGATGATCTTGCTGCGGGTAACTCGGTTGGCAGTCTCGAGAATCCTGACGGGTTTCTCCTCATACATCAGATCACTGTCAAGCTGTATGGCCTCTAGGGGCACTGTATCTCTCAACGGAAGATCGGCCATCTCAGCGTGGCATTTCTTCAACTAGGAAACATGGAAGACATCATGAACTCCGGACAATCCTTCCGGCAGTTCCAGTTTGTATGCAACTTCGCCTCTATGTTCAAGAATTTTGTAGGGGCCAATGAAACGTGGTGCTAATTTTCCTTTCACACCGAATCTCTTGATTCCTCGAAGTGGAGACACCCGAAGATATGCTCGGTCTCCCACTTCGTACACTACTTCCTTGCGTTTGCTGTCGGCATAACTCTTCTGCCTGGACTGAGCTATCTTGAGTCGGTCACGAATTAGCTTGACCTTCTCTTCAGAATCTCGGATAAGGTCGGGACCCAAAAGTTGTCGGTCTCCAACTCCATCCCACATCAACGGTGTTCTGCACCTCCTTCCGTATAGATCTTCTAAAGGGGCCATCTTCAGACTGGTCTGGTAGCTGTTGTTGTATGAGAACTCGGCATACGATAAATTGTCATCCCAACTAGACCCATAGTCTAGTGCGCAAGCTCTCAACATGTCCTCCAGAATCTGATTAACTCTCTCGGTCTGTCCATCTGTCTGCGGGTGAAAAGCTGTACTGAACTCCAATCTCGTTCCGAAGGTCTCACGCAGTTGGTGCCAAAATTTTGATGTGAACCGAGTCCCTCTATCGGACACAATGCTCTTCGGTACTCCGTGCAGACATACGATCCTCGTCATATATATCTTGGCCAGCTTGGCACTCATGTAAGTAGTCTTCACCGAAATGAAGTGAGCTACCTTGGTCAAACGATCGACCACAACCCAAATAGAATCATAGCCAGAACGGGTCCGAGGTAATCCTGTGATGAAATCCATACCAAGCTTTTCCCATTTCCATTCGGGTATCAGCAGAGGTTGGAGCAAACCTGCTGGCTTCTGATGCTCGGCTTTTACTCGCTGACAAACATCGCATATTGCTACGAACTCGGCAATGTCTTTCTTCAGTCCTGTCCACCAGAAATTTTCTTTCAGATCCAGGTACATCTTAGTGTTACCGGGGTGTATCGAGTACGGGTAATCATGAGCCTCCTAAAGTATCAACTTCCTGAGTTCGGGATCATTGGGCACATAGATGCGATCCTCAAACCATAAAGTTCCGTGTTCATCCTCACGAAAACCTTTAGCTTTCCCGTCTTCCATTTTCTGCTTAATCTCGGCTATCTCCTTGTCTGATTTCTGTGCTTCGCGGATCTTTTCCGTCAAAGTAGACTGAATTTCCAGAGTGGCAACAAATCCTCTTGGAACTATCTCCAATTTGAGCTCTCGGAGGTCATCGACTAACTCCTGGGGTAATCCTCCAGCTGTGAGCGTGTTCACATAACTCTTGCGGCTCAACGCATCGGCTACAACATTTGCCTTGCCTGGGTGATAATGCAATCTCATGTCATAGTCCTTGATCAACTCTAGCCATCGCCTCTGTCTGAGGTTCAACTCCTTCTGCGTGAAGATATATTTCAGGCTCTTGTGATCAGTGTAAACATCACAACTATTTCCGATCAGGAAATGTCTCCAGGTCTTGAGAGCGTGCACTACGGCTGCTAGTTCCAAGTCGTGTGTGGCATAATTCAACTCATGAGGTCTGAGCTGTCTGGATGCATAGGCTACAACTTTGCCTTGTTGCATGAGCACTCCTCCAAGTCCTTGACGAGAAGCGTCACAATAAACCTGGAAATCCTTCCGAATGTTCGGCAATATCAGCACTGGGGCTGTAACAAGACGTTTCTTCAGCTCTTGAAAACTGGTTTCACATTCCTCAGTCCAAATATACTTGGATTCCTTCTTCAACAACTCTGTCATGGGCTTGGCAATCTTTGAGAAATTCTCAATGAACCTCCGGTAATATTCGGCAAGTCCGAGGAAACTGCGGATCTCCTTGACTGAAGTGGGTGCTACCCATTCGGTGACTGCTGCGACCTTGGGAGGGTCCACGGCTATTCCTTCTCCTGAGATGACGTGTCCGAGAAATCCGACTTCCTTCAACCAAAACTCACATTTGCTGAACTTAGCATATAGCTTATGCTCTCGAAGCTTCTCCAGAACTAGACGCAGATGTTCCTTGTGTCCCTCCTCGTTCTTGGAGAATATCAGTATGTCATCGATGAACACCACGACAAACTTGTCCGAGTATTCCATAAATACCTTGTTCATCAGATTCATAAAGTATGTCGGAGCATTAGTCAGTCCAAATGACATGACCGTGTACTCATACAAGCCGTACCGAGTGGTAAAGGCTGTCTTGGGTATATCCTGTTCACGAATCTTCAACTGATGATACCCGGATCGAAGATCGATCTTTGAGAATGCGCGAGCTCCAACTAACTGATCAAACAGATCATTGATCATCGGCAAGGGGTACTTGTTCTTGATGGTCACATCGTTCAATGCACGATAATCGACGACCATTCTCAAGGACTTGTCCTTCTTTTCAACCAAGAGCACTGGGGCTCCCCAAGGTGAAGAACTTGGGCGAATATACCCTTTGTCCAATGACTCCTTAATTTGCTTCTTGATTTCTATCAAGTCATTTGCGGGCATCCGATAAGGTCTCTTGGATATCGGTGCTGTTCCGGGTAATAGCTCAATCAAGAACTCAATCTCTCTATCAGGTGGCATGCCCGGCAATTCCTCCGGAAATACATCTGGGTACTCCTGTACAATCGGTACTTCCTCCTGGACTACTCATGTGAGAGAGTTTACTCGCTTACTCCGTGTCGGGCGCTGAGACACGTACTTAATCCGCTTCTGCTCGGGGGTGGTGAGTAAAATAGACTTAAGGGCACAATCGATATTCCCTGCATACTTGGCCAACCAATCCATGCCTAGGATTACATCCAATCCCTGGGACTCTAATACGATGAGGTCGGTGGGAAAATTATAGTTCCCGATGTTGAGACTCAAAGCATGGCATCCTATCCCGACTGTCATCATGCCTCCTGGGGAACTGACCTTAATAGGTTGGCTGAGGGTTCTAGTTGGCAAACTATACTTTTCCACAACTACCCTTGATATGAATGAATGTGTTGCACCAGAATCAAAAAGTACCAATACAGGACGTGAATTTAGCAAAAACTTACCAACCACAGTATCGGGGTGATCATAGACCTCTTCCACATCAATGTGGTTCACCTGAGCTCGAGGAAAAGGATTGGGCTTCTTAGCTGCAGAGTTTCCATTGCCGTTTCCATTTCCCTGCTTGTTCTGGGGACAATCAGTGGCATAGTGTCCCGCCTTCTGACACTTGAAGCAAGTGATGTGAGTCAGATCCTTCTGAGCTGGAGCTGAATGCTGCTGAGTGCTAGTACCGCCATTCTTGAAGTTGTTCCTGTTGCGGTGGTTCCCATTTCCTCCATGGTTGTGGCCTCCATGGTTGTGCACTGGGTGGTTATGCTGAACGTGTCCTCCAAACTTACCGGATCCAGTCCCGGTATTCCCTGAGTAGGCGGTGTAGCGAGGCTTCTGCTGAGTGCCTTAGTTGAACTTTCCAACCCCATACTTTCGCTTGCAGTTCTCCATCTGCTGATGTTTCCCCTCCAATATAAGGGCCTTATCAACCAGCTCCTGGTAGTTGTTGAAGGTGGCTACCGTCAACTGAATGCTCAGCTCATCATTCAGTCCTTCCAAGAACTTTTCCTGCTTGGCCGCATCATCGGCCACATCTCCAGGCGCATAACGGGCGAGCATGCTGAATTCATCGACGTACTGGGCCACAGTGCGATTCCCCTGGCGTAAGTTGCGAAACTCACGCTTCTTCAGACTCATTGCACCAGCTGAGACATGTGCAGTGCGGAAGGCTTGCTTGAATTGCTCCCAAGTGACTCCAGCAATGGGATAAGTGGTGGTGTAGTTCTCCCACCAAGCAGCTGCAGGGCCTTCAAGTTGATGCGCGGCAAAACGCACCTTCTCAGCTTCAGAACAACTAGCAGTGATAAGTTCACGCTCCATCTTGCGGAGCCAATCATCTGCCACAATGGGCTCAATGCTGCTGGAGAAAGTTGGAGGGTTCAACCTCAGAAAACGGGTGAGATTGTCAGCCTGGGGTGGATGGTGGTTGTTGCTGTTGTTCTGGTTCTGGATGATCAGCTGCATCAAGGTGTTTTGTTGCTGGATCAACTGGGTGAGTTCCGGCGGAAAGATGGACTCAGGGGCGCGTCTCGGAGGCATCTGATGTTTGTAGAGGGGTGATATTAGCATAGAACAATGGTCTAAGAGTAATTACACTACCCATATGAATGCAACACACAAGTATCACACCACACATTTCATTCAATACCATCACAAAGGTTCACACGAAGGATACAAAATTCGATAATCCTAAACATCGGCCTAAAACGTAAAACGATAAAGTAAATTTGGTGGTCTAGTCTAAGTGTCCTCCTCAGAATAGCATGGTGTCGGGTCCTTCGGTGGAGCTTTCTTCATAGTCCTCTTCGTTGCTGATCACGGGGGCTACGTCTCCTTCGGGATGAAGGTTCTCGCCCATGTCCAGTTCCTCCTCCAAGTAGGCAACTCGAGTCTTTAGCTTCTCGATCCGCTCCAGAAAGTCCTTCACTTCCAGCTCATGCTCATAGTGGGCTTCCCGGGCTGCATCTTCAAGTTCAAGCTCGCGGAGTGACAGTTGCTTGATCTTCCTCGCGTCCTTGATCGCGTGATACTCCAGAGTTCCACTGTGCTTCTCCAAGGTCTGGGCATAAGACAAGAGAGCGTCCTTGGTTTTGCTTGAGATGATATCTCCGTCTTCGTTTCTCCGGGATACGGCGGATAGGTCTGGAGAAATAGGGCCGCCTTTGTATTCATCCTTGATACGTCCGAGTGCACAATGGATCGCCATGTCCCTTCCGAGAATCCAGTTGGGTGCGATGAACTTGAAATCCATCGGCTCGGTGTGCGGCTGGAATGTCCTTCCGGGAATGTGCACCTCGATCCTGTAGCGTGAATCCTCCGGGTAAGACGAAGTTGGCTTCCCTGTGATAGTCGGCAGAGCAATCCTCAAGTCCTTGGTGATCTGCACCAGCTCTTTTCCGAACGGCATAGTGGCGTCGGGCTGGCAAAACTCTGTGAACTTAACAGGGATGAAGGTGGCCATCTAAACATTGGAAAATCGGAGAGAAGTCAGAAATGATCAGAAGAGGAAATAAAAGATTTATAGACATAAGAGAAAAATAGTTTTCTTCCTAAGGCTTTTCCATTCCTAGAGGTTACGTCCTAAGGTCAGCGTGTGCTCTGAATACCATTTCTGTAGCGACCTGACTCAAAACGAGTCAAGCCTCTGGTGTTTCTGTACCATCCCAAGATCATGCTGGTACACACACAGTACATAATGTATATATTCAAGAGTGCAATCACACAGCTTTATTAATCGAAATCTCATAAAGAGTACTTTATTACAATAAAGGAGTACAATAAAGTGGCTGAAGACCATCTCATGAGATTATCTAACGAATACTAAGCGGAAGCATCAGGTAGACGAGTCCATCCGACTCCAAGGGCATGTCGCTGAGCGTAGATCGTAGCCTCACTCCTGGTCAGAAAAGTACTCTGCAACATGATACGTTGCAGCCGTGTAGGTCAGCATATTGAATATGCCGGCAAATCATCAAAGAGAGGGGTAAAATAATAATCAACTATCTCTACATGCATATTTGGCCGGTGGTGTTAAGTTTTGCATAAAGCCAGTTTTATCCTACAACAAAAGGGGTTGAAAGCAAAATATTACTACAAAGTTTGTTGTTAACGAGATGGTTCCGCCAACCAGTTCTCGTACCCGAATAGTTGTTAACACCCACATCATTATTAAGTTGTGTCGAGAGTTCAAGGGAAATTCAATGCCTTCGGCTCAAGTTGTCCATGACCGTGGACACGGCTAATCGATTAGGTTTGAGTACTCTGCAGAGTTTTGCACACGTTCCCCACAAGATTTGATCGCCTCCGGGTTTGTCCTCGCACTTCAGGGTGTTTGAAGACCGGATGATCAAAACATGGTCTTTCAACGGGTCCCTCTGAATCCCTGTCGGTGCCCATCCATTCCTACCGTTCGTCTACATCTGCTAGCACCGCCTGTCCAGAGTCGCCGCGTTGTCCAATCAAGCCCGAGCCCATAATGACTTGTGGCTGTGTAGATAAGCCTTGAGTCTTGAAGTCTCCGTCCGTCTCTTCGAGCCTGGGTGAAGCTTTCCGCAGGATGACATGGCCTCTCCAGCATCCCGGGCATCCACTGGGTTCTCCAGGGAGCCGATCAACCGCCCTTCACCCAGATTTGCATTTCGTCCGAGGTCTTGAAAATCTTGTCTTAGTCCGGTCTTGATTATTATATCAACCTCGCATCACTCATGGTATACACTCAACCGATAACCCGTCTACTCAAGCATAGCATTAAGATATTGTCGTCCCGGGGCCAAGTATCGGGATTGTTGTGTTCCTACCCCATGATACTACAACTATACTAAAGTTTCCAAGTACCTATGCAGCATGCAAATGGGCAAAGAAGGTGATCTACCATGCATAAAAAACATAGGTAAAATAACATGATCAAAGATGACTTTCCTTGATGATAGTTGTCCTGCTCGAGCGCTTCTAAGTAACACGCTTCGCACTCCGGATGATCTACCGATACAAACACAAAGCACACCATAAGCACTTCAATCATACCACAAGTAAAAATAACATCACAAGTAATGATTTGCGAAAGACTACGCAAAAGAATTCAACGCGCGCCGGTATGGCAGAAACTTGTTTCTGTTGCAAACACCAGTAAAAATACTTTAAAAATTCTGAATCTTCTACCACAGTAAGATTTTATCACTATAAAACAGTAGCAAAAAGAATCAACTAAAAATCATTTTTCAAACTCCTGGAATAGGCAATACGAGGTTTAAACTAATTCTGCTCTAACTTATGTTTAAAAATTTCAAACATATACAAATTATAAGTTTTTAAAAACTAAAGGAAATTTGTGAGCTACTGGAAAAAGAATCAATGTCATTGGACTTAGGGATAAACAGTTGTGGCCAAAACAAAACAGAAAGTTTCTGTTTTTTGAAATCAGGCAGAAAAATTACAAAACTACTAGTGCTAAAAAGAGAGGTACACGTGTCCTGATGCTATTGGCTGCGGGGGTGTTTGATGTATGGCTTCGGGAAAACGGCCGAAGGCTAGCAAAGTTCGCTGGTTAAATACTTAGGTGACAAAAAAAACACACTGGTTTTTCTTATTAAACCGAAGGGGTATCTAGTGATTTAATCCAGACCCTATATTCACGATCTAACGGCTAAAAGGAAATAACATGAGATAATAGAGAGGAGAGGGGGCTACCTTGCTGGGCAGTAGCTTGCACCGGCGAGGGAGGGGGCTCCGGGGCGGTCGAGGGCTTCGGGGGTGGCGGCGGCGGGGTCCTCCTCCGCAGGGGGAGGCGCTCGGGGGAGAGGGGGCTCCGGGGGGTGGCTCCAAGGGCGATCGAAGGTGGTGCAGTAGCTTGCACCGGCGAGCTTGCGGTGCTGCGGGGCTAGGGCGGCGGCGGCTCGGGGTAGGGTGGGAACGGGGGTGGCTCGGGGGGCTCTCTTATATAGGCTAGGTGGGGGGAGGGATAAGGAAGGGAGAGGGAGCCTCGGGGAAGGAAATCGTGGCTGGGAGGAGCTCGGTCTCGGTCGGGCAGAAAAAGGAAGGAGAGGAAGGAAGGAGATGGCTGGGTGGCCGACGTGTGGGTTTGGCTCGGGCTGGGACCCGCAGGTCTGAGAGAGGGGGAGTAGAAAGGAAGGGGAGGGCGGCCGGTTTGTAGGGGATTCGATCCCAGGTAGGTGGGGATTCGGCCCAGTGGCTATCTAGCGCCCAGGCGGCGGCTAAAAAAAAGGTTTCCTAATTAAAACCTTTTCCGAAATAGAAAATCAAAACCGAAAAAAAGGAAAGTAATCAAAATATTTATTTATGGTATTATATACCAAAAAATTCAGAAAAAGAATCTCTACCCGAATAACATTTTTTAAAGCCAAAATAAAAACTTTTAAAAATGTTTTTTCAGAAATTCCCAATTTGCTTTATTTCTTTTTGCAATTATTTTTGCAAAAGAATTTTGGGTTTTCTTTGCTCAAATATTTTAGAGATTTGCCCGCACTTTGGAGGGTCATTTTCCTCGGCTCTCTCTCTTGCGTGCATAAGAGTTTTCTCCGGACATTTCTCGCGCGAGGAAAAATGAAAATGCAAATCGAAAAGACGAAGGAAATTCACGAGCTAAATTTATTTCAATCACTTATGCATAGATGCTTAGCTACAATGTAAAACATTCCCAAATGGAAAATTGGGATGTTACAATGACTCTTATCACGAGAACAAGCCTTTTTAAGCCATTCATGTCTAGCACGAATTTGGGTGGTTCTTTCTTTGCTCTCACTCATGGAAACACGCATAGCTTTCAAAGTTTCATCCATATTGATCTCGGGAGGAGCACATATAACTTTCAAAGCATCAATATCACTGGACATTCTATCAACGCTCTTAGCCAAATCGTCAATTTTGAGTAGTTTTTCCTCAATGGACGCATTGGAAATCTTTTGCGAGTTGATAAACTCTTTGATATTACTCTCTAGATGAGGGGGTAATCTATTGTAATTTCCATGAGTATTGTTGTAGAAGTTGTCAAAGTTATTAGAGGAGTTACTAGGAAAAGGCCTAGGAACATAGTTTCCTCTAAAAGCATTGTTGTTGCCAAAATTATTCCTACCAACAAAATTAACGTCCAAACTAGCGTTGCTACTCTCAATCAAGTAAGACAAGGGCATATCATTAGGATCTAAAGGAGCACTTCTACTAGCAACCAAATTCATTAACTCATCCATCTTAGCACTTAACGAGTTAATTTCTTCTATAGCGTGTACCTTCTTACTAGTAGGTGACCTTTCCGTGTGCCACTGAGAGTAGTTCGTCATGATATTGTCTAGGAGTTTTGTGGCTTCTCCTAACGTGCTTTCCATGAACGTTCCACCTGAGGCGGAGTCCAAGATATTTCTAGAAGCGAAATTTCAAGCCAGCGTAGAAGATTTGTATAATCATCCAAAGACTCAAGCCATGAGCGGGACAATTTCTAATCATCAATTTAATTCTCTCCCAAGATTGTGCAACATGTTCATGATCAAGTTGCTTAAAATTTATGATATCATTATGGAGACTGATAATCTTAGCCGGTGGAAAATACTTGGATATATAAGCATCTTTGCACTTATCCCAAGTATCAATACTATTTTTGGGCAAAGACGAAAACCAAGTTTTTGCTCGATCTCACAACGAGAAAGGAAAAAGCTTCAATTTAATCACTTCATTATCCACATCTTTCTTATTTTCCATATCGTAAAGCTCTATGAAGGTATTAAGATGGGATGCGGCATCTTCACTAGGAAGGCCGGAAAATTGCTCTTTCATAACAAGATTCAGCAAAGCGGCATTGATTTTGTATGACTCCGCACTAGTGGCGGGAGCAATCGGAGTAATAATAAAATCATTATTATTAGTATTCGAGAAGTCACAAAGTTTGGTGTTTTCAGTCATGGTGACTTCAGCAAGCAAGCAAGCACACAAGCGAACAAAGAGCAAGCGAGAGAAAAGGGCGAACGAAAACGCAAATATTTTTTTGTAAATTTTTGTTTTTTCAGAAGTGGGGGAGAGGAAAACGAGAGGCAAAAAAGTAAATCCAAGAGATGAGTTTGCGACACTTACTTGGATGAGTTCTTGACTTGATCCTCCCCGGCAACGGTGCCAGAAATTCTTCTGCTACGACAACAGACAATAGCGGCAGAGATTGACACACTGACGGAGACTGTGCTTGCGTTGGGTTTTCCCTTGAAGAAGAAAGGGTGGTGCAACACATGAGCAGTAACTATTTCCCTTAGTTTGAGAACCAAGGTATCATTCTAGTAGGAGAATCTCATCAAGTCCAGAGTACCTGCACAAACACAAAGAGCTTGCACCCAACGCTATAAAGGGGTTGTCAATCCCTTCAAGATTGATTGCAAAGTGACATCTGAAGGAGGAAAGTGCAACAAAATAAAAGAGTAAGGCTAAAAATATGGTGTGGAGTAGACCCGGGGCCCATAGTGTTCACTAGAGGCTTCTCACAAAATAGCAAATATTACGGTGGGTGAACAAATTACTGTCGACCAATTAATAGAACCGCGCAAAGTCATGAAAATATCTAAGGCAATGATCATACATATAGGCATCACGTCCGAGACAAGTAGACCGATACTTTCTGCATCTACTACTCTTACTCCACACATCGACCGCTATCCAGCATGCATCTAGTGTATTGAGTTCATGACGAACAGAGTAACGCCTTAAGCAAGATGACATGATGTAGAGGGATAATCTCAAACCAATGACGAAAACCCCATCTTTTACCATTGATGGCAACAACATGATGCGTGCCTCGCTACCCCTTCTGTCACTGGGTGAGGTCACCGCACGGTATGAACCCAAAACCAAGCACTTCTCCCATTGCAAGAATCATAGATCAAGCTGGCCAAACAAAACCCACAACTCGAAGAGAATTACAAGGATATGAAATCATGCATATAAGAGATCAGAAGAAACTCAAATAAGATTCATAGATAATCTGATCATAAATCCACAATTCATCGGATCTCGTCAAACACACCGCAAAAGAAGATTACATCGGATAGATATCCATGAAGATCATGGAGAACTTTGTATTGAAGATCCAAGAGAGAGAAGAAGCCATCTAGTTACTAGCTATGGACCCGTAGGTCTATGGTGAACTACTTACGCATCATCGGAGAGGTCATGGTGTTGATCAAGAAGCCCTCCGTATCTGAATCCCCCTCCGGCAGGGCACCAGAACGTGCCCCAGATGGGATCTTGCGGAGACAGAAGCTTGCGGCGGCGGAAAAGTACTTTCGATGATCTCCTGATTTTTTTTGGAATTTTTGGAATATATAGGCGAAAGACCTAGGGCAGAGGTGGCCAAGGGAGCCACAAGCCTGGGAGGCGCGGGCTGCCTTGGCTGCGGCTAGGGGGCTTGTGGGGTCCCTGGTGACCCCCTGCCTTGGTTCTCAAGTTCCACAATCTTCTGTTTCGGAAAAAATCTTTTTGGAAGTTTCGTTCCGTTTGGACTCCGTTTAAAATCCTCATCTGAAATGGGTCAAAAACACGGAAAAAACAGGAACTGGCACTTGGCACTGAGTTAATGAGTTAGTCCCAAAAAAGATATAAAAGGCATACAAAACATCCAAAGTTTGACAAGATAAAAGCATGAAACTATAAAAAATTATAGATACGTTGGAGACGTATCATGCTTCAGGTTACACTTATTGCCATTGTCAAATCTTAACTACTCCCTTTTTACTTTTCTTTCCCTATGCACAATTACTAGCATAATGCCCTGCTTCCTTGTAATGAAAACAAATGAGTTCCGACAAGTCTCGGGGCTTCTTGTAGTTTTCTATTACTCCTTGATTTTCATGCTTCCTTTTTGAGCACATATTTTTGTAGTGGACAAATTCCATACTCTTGAAACATCTGACATGACTCAGGTCTTTATCTGCAGAGATTTGGCTTTTCCGAGGGTACTTTGTCTTCTTTCCGGACTCCTTTGTTCTGGCCAGTTCTGCCATTTCATGTGGATCAAACTCTACTTTTCCCGTGGGGAAGTTTCCCAGATATTTATGGCTCTCCTCCGTGCAATCCTTTGAGAAATGTCCTTCTCCACATGAGTAACAGGCATTGGAGAAAAATCTAGTTAGGCCTTGTCCATCAGGGTCTTCTATATTTTTTCTTCATCAGAGGTTCTTCTAGAATCTTGTTCTTGAGCGTTTCCTTCATTACTTCTTTCTGCTGGTTGACAACTTGTTGCACCTTGGGGGTAGATGTGACACTGTGTTGGATGGTGGGTGGTTACTTCACACAAGAAGCAAGTGATCTGACTAGTTGGGCATGGGTGATTTTCTTCACAATGCGGGCATCCATCCTTGTGTTCTTCCTGAGTGTGTCCTATTTCTCCACAGATCTTGCATGCACAGTGCTTCTTCATCGAGTTATCATATCACCTTTGAATGAGACGGGATCTTAACAGAGTCTTCTTGAATTCGTCCCAGGTTTCTGCTCCACTAAATCCTTGTATGGCATGATGCATTTTCCTCCAGATAGCAGCACCTTGGGTAAAGTACTGAAGAGCATGTGCCACTTCAAATTTCCTTGAAATCAAATTGCTCCCGAAGTGGTTCTCTAAGTTCTGAATCCATATTTCAGCCTCCAGCTGGGTCATAGGTCCATAGATTACAAGTCCAGCTTCATACACCATCTATTGGGTCCAACGTTTTTGGGATGAGATGGGAAAGAGAGAGAGGGAAAGAGGGAGATACACACAATACAAACAATATTTTTGATAATAGATTTTATTTGTAGCTGTCGAAAAACACACACAAATGACGGCTCACAATTCATCGTATCTAACGTGGGTATATAACAGGGGTTTGGAATTCCAATGGCCATATAAATATTGGAACGCTTCAGGGTGTTTGAATTTCTTCGGGTCTTCACAGTCTTCAATTGGTGCAGCTTCAATTCTTCAAATGCATGGTGAAATCATCTTTACTTTGAAGTGGAACTCAGTTGATCCTTCATGTGGTCAAAGGGGAAAGGGTATTGTCTAACTATTTGAGGTGAGAGAGAACATTTGATGAAATCCGAAGAGATGAGAAGTAATGAATGTTCTTGGAAATAAAATTTTAGAGAGATCCTTTCCTAAGGGATTTTCAGTTTCTAGGGTCACGTCCTACAGTCAATATGTGCTCTGATACCATATTTGTAGCGACCCGACCTGAAACGGCCAAGCCTCTATGTATCTGTGCCATCCCTGGATCAGTATCCTGGCACACACAGTACATCAATGTATATATCAAAGTGCAATCACATGTAAATAACGTAAAATTGATATATACCTCAAAATCTCAGCGGAAACAGTCAAGGGAGTGGAGTCCCAATAAATACCACCGGCAGGTTGAGTGCAGACCATAACCCTGAATCATACTCTTACTCGTCGAAGAAAAACATCTACAACATAAGACGTTGCAGCCGTGTAGGTCAGCATATTGAATATGCCGGCAAGTCACAAAAGAGAGGTGTAAATATCATCTATACTATATGCATATATGGCAGGTGGGGCTGTAAGTTTTTAGCGGAAAGCAAAGTTTTCTCCTACAACAAGAGAGGGCTAAAAGCAAAATATTACTACATGGTTGGTTGTTAATGAGATGGTTCAACAACCAATTCTCATACCCAAGTTGTCAATAATTCCCACATCATTAATATTATTTGTATTGAGAATTCAGATAGTTTCAGTTCCTTCAGCTCAAGTTGTCCATGACCGTGGACATGGCTAATCGATTAGGTTTGAGTACTCTACAGAGTTTTGCACACGTTCCCCACAAGATTTGATCGACTCCGTTGAAGTCCTCGCACTTCAGGGTGTTTGAGAACCGGATGATCAAAACATGGTCTTTCAACGGGTTCCTGTGAGACTCTCTCGGTGCCCATCCAATCCTACCATTCTTCTACATCTCGTAGCACCGCCTGTCCAGAGCCACCACGATGTCCAACCAAGCCAGAGCCCATAATGACTTGTGGCTGTGCAGGTAAGCCTTGGGTCTTGAAGCATCCATCCATCTCTTCGTGCCTGGGTGAAGCTTTCCGGAAGATGTCATGGCGCTTCTCCATGCATCCCGGGTCCTCCGCTAGTTTATCCTAGGGGCCCCATCAAATCCGTCATTCACCCAGAGGTATATTGCATCACAAGGTCTCGAAAGTTTTGACATATCCGGTCTTGATTATTAAAATTTTCTCACAACACTCGTGATAGACTCTCAACCAAAACCCCGTCTACTTAAGCATAGTAAAATAACATGTATCGTCCCGGGCCACGTAACAAGGGTGATGGGTGCCTACCACATGATACTACATCAAGAACCAATTTTTTGAGTTCCTACTTAGCATGCAATAGGTGAAGAAAGGTTTATCTACAATCCATATAAAACATAGGAAATATGATCAACGTGACTTGCCTTGTTGACGATTGTCGAACTCGAGCGTGTCTAGATAACAAGCTTCGCACTCCGGATAATCTAACGAAGCAAACAATTTCACACAATAAGCATCACGATAGCAACTGATCAAAATAAACAAAAGTAGCTATATCGTAAAAGAGTAAAATTGTCTTACAAGAACCAAAACAGAATCTTTTTTGCATAAAATAATGAGTTAAAATATTCCAACAATTCTGAAATTTTACCCGCTGATAACTAAGAATAGTAGTGATCAGTAGCAAAAAGAATCAGTTAAGAATCTATTTTTAAACTCCCGGTATGCACAAAATAAGATTTAACACAAATCTGTTCTAACTCAAATTTTATAAATTGAAACATAATCACATTTTATATTTTCGGGAACTACATAAAATTTGTGATCTAATGCAAAACGAATCGCCTTAATTGGATTTGTAGATTAAAATTTATTAAGAAAATAAAAAACAGAACTATTTTTGTTACATATTTAAAATAGAAAAGAATACGGTGATGTGGCACGCACTGATTGGTTGAAACCGTGCGCTGCTAGAGCTAATCTAGCAAATGGCCGCTATGTAAGGAAAAACGCTTCGGCTAAATAAAAACTTAACAGGCCGGCCGGTTCTTTAAAAAACGCGAAGGGGTAAGTTTCCTTGTGACCTATACCTTAGGATCTAGATCTAACGATGAATGGAAAAGAAGGAAGAAAAAAAAGAAAGGAGAGGGATTACCTGCGTGCTACAGGGAAGACAACGGTGGCAGGGATGAACGACGGCGAGGAGAGGATGCTCCGGCGAGGGGGGTCGCCGGTGGGGAGGGGAAACGGCGGAGGGTCCTCGGCGCTGGTGGGGGCGGCGTCAGGGCGTCCAGGGGGCTCGGCAGGGGCGTCCTGGAGGTTCTGTCGGCGTCCCTGGCCGTGCTCCTGTCCAGCGACAAGAGGAATGGCAGCGAGGTGGTGCTGGCCTGCAGGGGGCGCCGAGGTGGGGGGAGGTGGCGTGGGGGGCGCGGCAGGGGTAGGGAAGGCGTGGCAGGGGTAGGGAGTGGAGAGGCGCGGCCTAGCGATGGAGGTTGGCGTCAGGGGGGTTCTTGGTGCTTCGGTCTTGGCAGGGAAGAACGGTGGTGAGGGTGGCGTCTATAGGCAGGGAGAGGGCGATTTGATGGGGAAAACGAAAGGAGGAGAGGCGGGGCAATCTTATAGGGGTGGTGGGAGGCGCGGGGAGGAAGTAGAGCTCGCGAATCCCGGAAGGGAACCTTCCTGGGAAGCTTCTGCCATGGCCAGAGAAGGAAGGTCGTGAGGAGGAAGAAGAAGGTATGGATTGGGCGAGATTCGTTTCTAAATGTGGCCGAGGGACTTTCCTAAAATAAAAGATCCATTTCCATTTTATTAAAAACAGGAAATAAAGCATATAAAAGGAAAATAAGATATCCTCGAAATATAGGGGTATTATATATTAAAATTATCAGAAAAATAAATCCATAAAGGTGGACATTTTTCCACGGCCAAAATAAATACTTCAAAAAGATGTTTTTTCAAAAAATCCCTAAATTGGTTTGTTTCCTTTTTGCAAATATTTTTTTCAAATACCCCTTGGGTTTTATGGTTCAAATATGTCAAAGAAATATCCTGGCTTTGGAGGGTCATGTTCCTCCTCTCTTTTTCTTGCTTGGCAAGATATTGTTCTCGGCGTTCCATGAGTGAAGAAAAATAAAACGCAAAGCAAAAATTTAAAGAAATTCAAATGCCATCTTGATTCAAATTCTTTATAGTTGAATAAGTCATGCTATCTTCTCTCATCGTTTTTAAATGAATTTGAATTCATAGGAAAAATGGAAAGTCATTTTATTCCCTCTCATTCAAAAGTTTTAAAAAGTTTCAAACTTCACCCAAGTTTCAATCACTCAACCAAACAAACAATCAATCTAATAATTATATTAACGTCCCAAAATTTGGAATGTTGCGACAAACCATATCTCGACCAAAGCAAGGAACCTCTATCGAGCATCAAACACTCCATCACATACCGAACCACCGTATCCCCATCTTAAGCGCCTAGGAGATGACAAGCATGAAGGACGACCCGATCGTGCTAGAGGAGGAAAGCCTAGAGGAGACATGGACGATGTCTTACATAAGGCCCCGAATGCCCACACCCTAGGAAGCAGCTGATACGTCCCAAACGTATCTATAATTTATGCTTGTTCCATGATCTTTTGGGTGACATCGTTATATGTTTTGCTAAATTTTTATACCTTTTTACACATATTTGGACTAATCTACTAACTCAGTGCACCCAGTGCGAGTTTCTGTTTGCTGATGTTTTGTTGCAGGGACTTTTACCCAAATTTACAGAGCCCCAAAAATCCTGAGAAAAATATATAAAAATCAGCGTGACGGAAGCTTCACGAAGCATGAAGATGGGCCAGAGGGGAGCCAGGGCCTACCCACGCGGTCTCCCTGCGCTGCCCCCCTCCTGGCCGCGCCACCAGGTCGCTTGGGTGGGGCCCACCTCCTCTAGTGCCCTCCTTCGGCCTATATTTACCTCTCTGATAGGAAACCCTTCCACGAGATCCAAAAGCGTGAATTGCTCCATCGTTCCGCCGCCGCAGCGCTCCCAAGATTGGGAGCGCCAGAAGACCTCTTCCCGGCACCCTGTCGGAAGGAGGATTGACCTCCGAGAGCTTCTCCACCGCCATGGACGCTTCCCGGACGTGCCGTGAGTAGTCCGCCTTGGACCATGAGTCCATGACCAGTAGCTATGTGATGTCTTCTCTCCAATCTTGTGCTTCAATGATTAGCCCTTGTGAGCTGCCCTACATGATCAAGGCATCTATGTAATTTTCCTGCTGTTGCTATGCTCGGTTTTCTGGGATCCGATGGATTTTGAGATTATGTTCAGATTGTGATGAGTTATATATTTGGTTATCCTTTTATATTATGTTCTTTAGTGATTAATGCATGTTCTCCGTTCCTCTTTATTGCTTTGGCCGAGTAGTAAATTGTAACTGCAAGAGGGAGCGTTATGCATGATTGTGGGTTCATGCCCCCTGATGTCTTGGTTGAGTGATAGAAATATGAGACTAGGGGATGTGTTGTTGCCACCAGAGGGAAAACAACGGTGCTTGTGACCACTGTTGCAAGGATTGTTTAAGTTACGCAAAGTTCATTAATGCAGTTCTCCGTTGCTTTGAGTTTACACTTTGGGTCGGGCTCTCAACTTAATACCAGCGAGATGTTCTCAATGGATATCTCCACGTGGATGATTAGTAAGTAGATGCTGATGAATAAACAGTTTACTTGTCTTGGCGTACTGCCCATTACTTTTGAGCCTCTAACTTTCAAGTAGCATGATTAGCATTGCGGTGCATTTTATAATTCTGTCAACTGCCCAGCTGTAATTTGTTTACCCATGCATAGTTGTTTATCGTCTTTTGGGAGAGAGACATCACTAGTGTACATCATGTGACTCCTGTCCATATTACCACCATTGTTTACACCTCCACTATTTACTGCTTTTATTTACTTTTCTGTTGCAATCACTATCACTATTCCTGCTTGTGTTTTGACCATTTGCAAACTACAAGGCCGGAGACATTGACAACCTCTCTGTAGTCATTGGGAGCAAAGTTATTTGTTGTTGTGTGTGTAGGTCCACGTCTTCTGCTAGTGCCAGAGCAGCAAACACCTACTTGTTGATCCTGAGAGTCCTCCTGGTTCGATAAACCTTACAGTCCCCGTGTAAGGGAAATTTGTTGCTGACTACATCTCCACCTTCCACTTGGGGTAAGCAACGAGTGGCGAGATGTATATCCATCAACTCACCATCAAGCAAATTTCTGGCGCCGTTGCCGGGGACACTAGTTTTCAAGATAGGGGAGTTGCACACTATCTTTTTCCTTTGCTTTTTAGTCTTGCTAGTTTTCTTTCTAGTTTTTGCTTTCGAGTCTTATATCGTGAAATCACAAAAAACATTAGTTGCTTTGTTTAGTCCGTATGTCTAAGTCATTTGCCTTTGGTGTTGCACCCGAAGGAGAGATTCTTACCTTCAAAGAAAGGGTTGGATAAAGTTTGAAAGATGCTTGGTATAGAATTAAAGATTCTCAAGATAGAGCCACCAAGAAGCAATCCACCACTATTTTGCTTAGAGATTTTTATGTTGGTATTACTTCTTGGAAACAAAAAATTTCCTACACACACGAAGACCTATCATGGTGATGATCATCTACCAGAGGGAGATCGGATCCACATACCCTTGTAGATCTCTAAGCGGAAGCGTTAATAAACGCGGTTGATGTAGTGGTACGTCTTCATGATCCGTCCCACGAACCGTCTCGTGATCCGTCCCGATCAAGTGCCGAACGGATGGCACCTCCGCGTTCCGCACACGTACAGCTCGATGACGATCTCTGCCTTCTTGATCCAGCAAGAGAGACGGGGATGTAGATGAGTTGCTCGGAAGCGCGACGGCGCTCCGGTGGTGGTGGTGATCTATTCCTGCAGGGCTCTCCCCGAACTCCGCAGAAAACCGATCTAGAGGAAGAACTATGAAGTAGAGGTTTAGGGTTGCACGTGGCAAAGTTGTGTCTCGAACAACCCTAAACCTCTAGTATATATAGGAGGTGGGAGGGGCAGGCCTTGTGCCACAAGGGAGGAGCCCTTGGGTCGGACGAAGTGGAGGAGGGAGGAGTCCTCCTCCAATCCCACTTGGATTAGGACTCCTTCCTTAATTTCCCACCTCTTTTGGATTTTCCACTTTTTCCTCATGGGCTTTCCTTGGATGACTTTGTCAGCTTATTATGCATTTTTTTCGCATCCAATAAACCCACGTGGACCCCTTGGGGCGTGGTGGGCCCACCCAGTGGGTCCCCGGAACCCATTCGTTACTCCCGGTACACTGCCGGCAATGCCCAAAAACCTTCTGGAATCCAAATACCAACTTCCTATATATCAATCTTCGTTTACATACAATTCCGGAACTCCTCGTGACGTCTAGGATCTCATCTGGGACTCCGAACAAAACTTAGGTCACCAACACATATAACTCAACTATACCGAAACGTCACCGAACCTTAAGTGTGCAGACCCTGTGGGTTCGAGAACTATGCATACATGACCCGAGACACTCTCTGGTCAATAACCAATAGCGGGACCTGGATGTCCGTATTGGCTCCCACATATTCTACGAAGATCTCTATCGGTTGAACCTCTATGTCAAGGATTGAATTAATCCCGTATGTTCTTCCATTTGTCCTTTGGTATGTTACTTGCCCGAGATTCGATCGTCGGTATCTCCATACCTAGTTCAATCTTGTTATTGGAAAGTCTCTTTACTCGTTCCATAATACGAGATCTTGTGACTAACTCCTTAGTCACATTGCTTGCAAGGCTTGTTGTGATGTTGTATTACCGAGTGGGCCCCGAGATAACTCTCCGTTACACGGAGTGACAAATCCCAGTCTTGATCCATGCCAACCCAACAGACACGTTTGGAGATACCTGTAGAGCACCTTTATAGTCACCCAGTTACGTTGTGACGTTTGATAACCCACAAGGTATTCCTCCGGTGTCCCGGAGTTGCATGATCTCATGGTCATATGAACAGATACATTGACATGCAGAAAACAGTAGCAATAAACTGACACGATCATACACTACGTTTATAATTTGGGTCTTGTCATTCACATCATTCCCTTAATGATGTGATCCCGTTATCAAGTGACAACACTTGTCTATGGTTAGGAAACCTTAACCATCTTTGATCAACGAGCTGGTCAACTAGAGGCTTACTAGGGACAGTGTTTTGTCTATGTATCCACATGTATTTGTGTTTCCAATCAATACAATTATAGCATGGATAATAAGCGATTATCATGAACAAAGAAATGTAATAATAACTAATTTATTATTGTCTCTAGGGCATATTTTGAACAGTCTCCCACTTGCTCTAGAGTCAATAATCTAGTTCACACCACTATGTGATTTTAACGAATCCAACACCCATACAATTATGGGGTTTGATGACGTCTTGCTTGTGAGAGAGGTTGTTGTCAACGAGTCTGAACCTTTCATATCTGTGTGTGCTTTACAAATCTCTATGTTATCCTGTAGATGCTGCTACTACGTGCCATTTGGAACTATACCAAATGACTGCTCCACTATACGAATTCGCTTTACTCCTTAGAGTTATTCAGATTAGTGTCAAAGCTTGCGTCGACGTAACCCTTTACGATGAACTCTTTAATCACCTCCATAATTGAGAAAAGTTCCTTAGTCCATTAGTTACTAAGGATAACTTTGACCGCTATTCAGTGATTCAATCATGGATCACTCTTTGTACCCCTTGACAGACTTATGGCAAGGCACACATCAGGTGCGGTACACAACATGGCATACTTTAGAGCCTACGACTAAGGCATAGGGGACGACCTTCGTCCTTTCTCTTTCTTCTGCCATGGTCGGGCTTTGAGTCTTACTCAAATTCCACCTTACAACACAGCCAAGAACTCCTTCTTTGGTGATCTATTTTGAACTCCTTTAAAAAACTTGTCAAGGCATGCATTTCATTGAAAGTTCTATTTAGCGTTTTGATCTATCTCTATAGATCTTGATTCTCAATGTCCAAGTAGCTCTATCCAGGTTTTCCTTTGAAAAACTCCTTTCAAACAACCCTTTATGCTTTCCAGAAATTCTACATTACTTCCGATCAACAATATATCAACCACATATACTTATCATAAATTCTGTAGTGCTCCGACTCACTTCTTTGGATATACAAGTTTCTCATGAACCTTGTATAAACCCAAAAGCTTTGATCATCTCATCAAAGCGTATATTCCAACTCCGAGATGCTTGCACCAGTCCATAGAAGGATCGCTGGATCTTGCATACTTGTTAGCATCCTTAGGATCGACAAAACCTTCTGGTTGTATCACATACATGTGGGGAACGTCGCATGGGAAACAAATTTTTTCCTATGCACACGAAGACCTATCATGGTGATGTCCATCTACGAGAGGGGATATTCGATCTACGTACCCTTGTAGACCGTACAGCAGAAGCGTTAGTGAACACGGTTGATGAAGTGGAACGTCCTCACGTCCCTCGATCCGCCCCGCAAACCGTCCCGCGATCAGTCCCACGATCTAGTGTCGAACGGACGGCACCTCCGCGTTCAGCTCGACGATGATCTCGGCCTTCTTGCTCCAGCAAGAGATGCGGAGAGGTAGATGAGTTCTCCGGCAGCGTGACGACACTCCGGAGGTTGGTGGTGATCTTATCTCAGCAGGGCTCCGCCCGAGCTCCGCAGAAACGCGATCTAGAGGTAAAACCGTGGAGATATGTGGTCGGGCTGCCGTGGCAAAGTTGTCTCAAATCAGCCCTAAAACCTCCGTATATATAGGGGGAGGAGGGGGAGCCTTGCCTTGGGGTCCAAGGACTCCCAAGGGGGTCGGCCGAGCCAAGGGGGGCAACCCTCCCCTTCCAAACCGAGTCCAACTAGGTTTGGAAGGAGGAGTCCTTCCCCCTTTTCCCACCTCCTCTTTTTTCTCTTTGATTTTCTTCCTATGGCGCATAGGGCCTTCTTGGGCTGTCCCACCAGCCCACTAAGGGCTGGTGCGCCACCCCCAAGGCCTATGGGCTTCCCCGGGGTGGGTTGCCCCCCCCCCCCGGTGAACACCCGGAACCCATTCGTCATTCCCGGTACATTCCCGGTAACTCCGAAAACCTTCCGGTAATCAAATGAGGTCATCCTATATATCAATCTTCATTTCCGGACCATTCTGGAAACCCTCGTGATGTCCGTGATCTCATCCAGGACTCCGAAAAACATTCGGTAACCAACCATATAACTCAAATACGCATAAAACAACGTTGAACCTTAAGTGTGCAGACCCTGCGGGTTCGAGAACTATGTAGACATGACCCGAGAGACTCCTCGGTCAATATCCAATAGCGGGACCTGGATGCCCATATTGGATCCTACATATTCTACGAAGATTTTATCGTTTGAACCTCAGTGCCAAGGATTCATATAATCCCGTATGTCACTCCCTTTGTCCTTCGGTATGTTACTTGCCGGAGATTCGAACGTCAGTATCCGCATACCTATTTCAATCTCGTTTACCGGCAAGTCTCTTTACTCGTTCCGTAATACAAGATCCCGCAACTTACACTAAGTCACATTGCTTGCAAGGCTTGTGTGTGATGTTGTATTACCGAGTGGGCCCCGAGATACCTCTCCGTCACACGGAGTGACAAATCCGAGTCTCGATCCATACTAACTCAACGAACACCTTCGGAGATACCTGTAGAGCATCTTTATAGTCACCCATTTACGTTGCGACGTTTGATACACACAAAGTATTCCTCCGGTGTCAGTGAGTTATATGATCTCATGGTCATAGGAACAAATACTTGACACGCAGAAAACAGTAGCAACAAAATGACACGATCAACATGCTACGTCTATTAGTTTGGGTCTAGTCCATCACGTGATTCTCCTAATGACGTGATCGAGTTATCAAGCAACAACACCTTGTTCATAATCAGAAGACACTGACTATCTTTGATCAACTGACTAGCCAACTAGAGGCTTGCTAGGGACAGTGTTTTGTCTATGTATCCACACACATATATAAGTCTTCATTCAATATAATTATAGCATGGATAATAAACGATTATCTTGATACAGGAATTATAATAATAACTATATTTATTATTGCCTCTAGGGCATAATTCCAACAATACAACCTTTCCTCAAGGAAACCATCGAGGAAACAATGTTTTGACATCCTATGTGCAATATTTCATAAATAATGTAGCAATTGCTAACATAATTCCAACAGACTTTTAGCTTCGCTACGAGTGCGAAAGTCTCATCATAGTCAACTCTTTGAACTTGTTGGAAACATCTTTTCGATAAGTCGAGCTTTTCTTAATGGTGACTTTTCACCATCATTGTTTGTCTTCCTTTTAAAGATCCATATGTACTTAATAGTCTTACGAACATAAAGTAGTTCTTCCAATGTCTATACTTTGTTTTTATACACGGATCCTCTCTCGGATTTCATGGCCTCCAGCCATTTGCCGGAATCAGGGCCCACCATCGCTTCTCCATAGCTCGTAGGTTCATTGTTGTTCAACAACATGACCTCCAAGACAGGGTTACCATACTACTCTGTAGCAGTACGCGACCTTATCGACCTACAAGGTTTGTAGTAACTTGATCCAAAGTTTAATGATCACTATCAACACTTTTCACTTCAATGTGCGTAGGCGCCACAGGAACAACTTCCTGCGCCCTGCTACACACTGGTTGAAGTGACGGTTCAATAACCTCATCAAGTTCAACCACCCTCCCACTCAATTCTTTTGAGAGAAACCTTTCCTCGAGAAAGGACCCATTTCTAGAAACAAACACTTTGCTTTCGGATCTGAGATAGGAGATGTACCCAACTGTTTTGGATATCCTATGAAGATGCATTTATCTGCTTTGCGTTCGAGCTTATCAGACTGAAACTTTTTCACATAAGCGTCGTAGCCCGAAACTTTCAAGAAACGACAGCTTAGGTTTCTCCAAACCGTAGTTCATACGGTGTCATCTCAATGGAATTACGTGGTGCCCTATTTAAAGTGAATGTGGTTGTCTCTAATGCATAACCCAGAATGACAGTGGTATTTCGATAAGATACATCATAGTATGCGCTATATCCAATAGGGCACGGCTATGACGTTCGGACACACCATCACACTATGGTGTTCTAGGTGGCATGAATTGCAAAATAATTTCCCCATTGTCTTAACATTGTACCAAAACTCGCAGCTCAGATATTCATCTCTATGATCATATCGTACATAGTTTATCCACTTGTCTCAACGATCTTCACTCTGAAATAGTTTCGAACTTTTCAATATTTCATACTTGTGATTCATCAAGTAAATACTCTTGTATCTACTCAGATCGTCAGTAAAGTAAGAACATAACGATATTCACTGCGTGCCTCGGCACACATTCGACTGCACACATAAAAAATGCATTACTTCCAACAAGTTACTTTCTTGTTCCATCTCACTGGAAAACGAGGCCTTCAGTCATCTTGCCCATGTGGTATGATTTGCATGTCTCAAGTTATTCAAAATCAAGTGAGTCCAAACGATCCATCTGCATGGAGTTTCTTCATGCATTTTGTCGGGACCCCGATCCTAAGCCATATGAATCCAGCCTGTAACACATCGCATCTCTTTGCAGTCTCACGCAGGGTTAACCCCACTGTTGCAGCCTTATCTTAGCCGGGACCGTTTGCGCCTTTTGACTCGCGTATGCAATTGTGTCGCTAGCAATCCAATGACAAAGAACCCGGATCGACATGTCCAGTCATAAACCAAAGTGGCAGTTCTGCAAAGGGACAAGCATACATGACCCAGCAAAGCAGGTGTCGGTCACCAGCAAATGTAGACCAGTCGTAGCAAGCTACAAGGACATCGTCACATCGCATGACATTTCCCCAATGGGGACAGACACAGCAGCTAAGAAGGACACACGCCGGTCAACCAATGTGTCCGGAACAGTAGCGAGCTACCATGGCTCGTTGGATCACAAAGGGGCATTTCCCTGTAAGGAATGCTACTAAAGTCTACGGCTAGGTAATCGAACCCCATACATATCAAGTACGACACACGTACGCATGGCATACCGATATGTATAGATACATCGATGGCATCACAACATAACCATGAACATACAAGCTTTATTTAGAAGGCTTGGAAGAGCCACACACATAATATTACATAGTAGGGGTCTCACGACCCATCATAACAGTCATTCAAGTTACAAGCCAGCGGAAGTAGATAAGCTGTCTGAGTACAGACAGATGAAACTACAAGGCACATGGCCTGACTATACTACAGACCCACCCGAGGGCCAGATCGTAGCTGGGATACCAGCTACTCGTCGTCGTCGATGTCTAGGAAGAACCCTGCATTATGGTCATTAACAACCTCCGCAACAAATTATTAAGCAAACATGAGTACAGAGGTACTCAGCAAGACTTTAGGATAACTATCTACTCATGCAATGTATCAATAGGGAATTGTGGGGTTTCATGTGGAAAGCCAGCATTTGACTCGTGGCTAGACAACTTGCAATTTTAAATAATTTTGACAACTTGATTTCTCGCACACGAGTCCACTAACACCACAACAATACTCCATCGTGGAATCATTCCATCTCCATACGGAATTCCGTCCACGATACTCACGCTTATCTTGACAATTTTATGAGTAGCCATTAAAGTTATCTATGAACAACATATGTCTCCAAGTAGTCCATATCCGCGGATGCGGCTATTTGAATAGATCATAACCCTGCAGGGGTGTACTTCTTCACACACGCTCTCGCCACTTATCGCCATGTGCACGTCATGCACCTCGGCAACCTTCAAGCGGAAGCCCAGCGAGGGAGTCGGCCACGACCGTTAACCACACTAATACTTAGTCCAGGTTTATCAACTATCTGAGGGTAACCCGCACGGAAGTCCGGCCGAGGTTTCCGCCACGGCCCCAAATGATGTGTGCAGGGTTCCCAAGCCCACCAGCCGGGTGCCACTTGGTACACTGTGCCACTGCCTACCGCATCACAGCCCACCTCTCAGGTCAGCGCTATGCACGGCCTCCAGCATGACTAGAAACACCAGAAACTACTTGCAACTCCTGGACCGAGTACTAAGCGGTTAATAAGTCGAGAGGGTCAATTATGTATCCCAACGTGTGGTAGTATCTAGTCTTGGATTACATACACGAAACTCAGTTCCTAAGGACGGTTCCAATGAAACAACCCGCCATGTATTCCTACATAGCCTTTCACCGGTACCTTTACCAAATCAGGTTCAACACACAACCTTTACTTAATGAACACATTCTCACAATTTTGTTCATCTCCCAGATGACAGACCATACACAACTCTAAGCATAGCATGCATAGCAGGATATGGCACATCATGGCTCAAGCATCTACCAGGTATGCTAGGTTGCAAGGTTCAGCTATTTATTGTGACAAAGACAGGTCATGCAAAGGAAGTGGGTTCAACTAACGTGGCAAAAGCATTTGAGCATTTGATCCTAATGCAATAAGTAAGTGCAGGAGCGAGAACATGGATTTATTGGGATGATCAAAATGGTTGCTTGCCTTGTTGCTCAAAGAAGGGACAATATCCGTCAGTCGGATATTCAGTGGAATCCGAAGGAGTGGAGCCTACCGAAAGAAATGACAACAATAAATAACAATCATATGCAACAAAATGATGCATCAGCATGGCATGAGGATGCAAGGTGGTATGCTAATGTAGCTATCATTTATTAAGTTTGGAGTTGATTTGAATCAGATTCAAATATGACTTCAAACGAGGTATTCTCGAATACCATTTTAATAGATTCGACCTGATGCTCAGATCAACTTGTTTTTAACATGCATGGAAATAACATGTTAAGTTGCTGGTTGTGATTGAACAATGTTTGGTCATAGTATTTGAAGTGGAATTCGAATGATTTTCAAATTCCATCTCCATAGCATTTATTAAACTTAATTTATTCATTATTCTACATGTTTGGTCCAGTAACATTTTCAAACATGTTTGAAAATGACATATTCAGATTCCTTGGATTTTTCTGATACTTTTTCATATCTAAATTATTTTCATTGGAGTTACACATTAATTTCTATGATTTTTAGAAGTTTTGGCATTTTTCTGGAATTCTTTTAAATCAGAAAATCTTTACCGCATCAGCATGACATCAGCAGCTCCAACTGGCCGTTGAAAGTCAAACCTGACCATTGGGACCCACTAGTCAGTGACTCTGGTCAGTTTTAGATTAGTTTTAAACTTAATTAGTTAATTGAAAGCACTGGACCCACATGTCAGTGACTTATTAGTTTAATTGATTTTATTTTTATTAATCCAAAACATCTAGAGGCTGGCCCCACGCGTCAGTGGCTCAGGCCAGCTGAGATCCACCGGCGGCGAGGTCATCCTCGCCGGCGGTGAGCCTCCGGCGACACCAGAGACGGCGGAGGGCATCGGAAACTAGTCTCCGACGACTAAACGCATGGCGGAGACCACAGGGAGATCGGCCACTCGACGGCGCGCGCGATGGGGCAAACCAAGAGGGCTGGGGTGGCCGGAATCGACGCCGGCGACGAGCTCGGCGGCGACCAAAGCTCGGCCATCGTCGAGGTCATCGGAAACAGGTTCAAAACGCGCGGGGCTGTGCTCCTAAAGCATCTACGCGACGGCCTAAAGCTGTTGGTGGCCTCAGATGGACTAACCGTTCACCGGAGAGCTACCGGCGACGAGCTTGAGCGGCGGTCCTCGTCGGGCGTCGGTGGAACTAGGCCTAGAGGAAGAGATCGATGGGGAAAACTTGGGGGAAAGCTGCGCAAGCTGACGGGGAGTGCAGTGGTGGCGCTAGCTTGCTCGGGAAGCGCTGAATGCGACGAATCGATCGGAGCTCGCCGACGGCCGAAGCTTGAAGACGACGATGCCGTAGGCGTTGCAAGGCTCGGGGGACCTTCGGCTTTTGCAGGGAGGACCAGCTCGTCGAGGTGGAGCGAATGGGGCACTCGGGGGAAAGAACTAGGGGCCAGAGGCACGGGCAGCTCGAGCTCGAGCTCCTGCCAATGGCGGCAGTGGGGAAGGAAGGAACCGAGAGGAGAGGGGGGAAATGGAGCGCGGGAATGGATAGGCCAGAGCTCGGGGAGGTTATCCCTGCTGTCGTGCTGTCCTGGGGAGCACCGGAGCATGCCACGATGAAGCAAGAGGTGGAGGATATGCCGTGGGCGTTCGCTCCTCTGCCAGAAGGCAGGAGGAATAAGAGGCCCCTGCCCCTGGTGGGCTGGGCCTCCTCAGGGCGACAGGTAAGCTTCTTTCCATTTTCTTCTGTTTTGTTTCTGTTTTGCTAACTATTTGATTTGCTATTTATTTCAGCTCCAAAATAGTTTACAAAAAAATATTTTTCAACACACGAGAATATTTTTTGGAATATATCCAACCATTCCTGAAATTTTCAACATTTTTGAAAACTTAAAGTTTTTGAATTCAAATTTTAAACTTGAAACCAATAGCTTTTTGCATTTATTTAAAATGCCAAATGTGATATGAAAATAGTTTTCTTCACTGCTTATTTGCTTCCATGAATTATCAGAAAAGTTGAACTTTTCTTGAGGCCATTTTGGGTTCATTGATTTGAACAAGTTTATAATTTCTTTGAATTTGAGAAGTGGCTAGGGTTTTTGAGTTTTGCTTCACCACTTGCTTTGATCTTGTTGCAATTTTCTTGCATGCAATGCAAAGAAGATATGAGCACAATGCTATACTTGATTAGGGTTTCAGGGATGTGACAACTCACCACACTCAAAAGAATCTCGTCCCGAGATTTAGAAGTCGTCGGGAATAACGTGGGATACTCAAGTCGGAGACGATCCTCTCTTTCCCATGTTGCCTCCTTTTCAGAATGATTTGATCATTGAACTTTAAGAAACTTGAGGTTTCGATGTCGAGTGGTACGCTCAGCTTGATCAAGAATACGCACAGGGTTTTCTCGGTATGAAAGGTTATCTTGGAGATCAAGCGTTTCGTGGTCCACTTCACGGATAGGATCCGAAAAGCAACGCCTGAGTTGCGAGACGTGGAAGACATCATGAACCTTGGAAAGATGCGGAGGAAGTTCCAACTGGTAGGCAACTTCTCCTCGTTTGGCAAGAATGCGAAAAGGACCAATGTAACGAGGAGCCAATTTGCCCTTGATACCGAATCGATGGGTACCCTTCAAAGGTGTAACCCGAAGGTAAGACTTCTCATCAACTTCAAAGGTCACAGCCTTATGATGACGATCATATTGGCTCTTTTGACGAGACTGGGCTGTTTTCAACTTTTCACGAATAATGCGAACCTGCTCTTCTGCATCCTGGATCATATCCGGGCCAAAGAGTTGCCTCTCTCCGGTTTCTGACCAATTAAGAGGTTATCGACATCTTCGTCCATAGAGAACTTCAAAAGGGGCTTTGCCCAAGCTTGATTGATAACTATTTTTATAAGCAAATTCGGCGAATGGAAGGCACTTCTCCCAATTCATACCGAACGATATAACACAAGCTCGGAGCATATCTTCTAGGATTTGATTCACTCTTTCTACTTGACCACTTGATTGAGGATGGAAAGCAGTGCTAAAAGATAAGTAAGTCCCCATAGCATTCTGAAAACTTTCCCAGAAACGAGAAGTAAAGATACTCCCACGGTCTGAGTTAATCTCCAGGGGAACACCATGAAGAGACACTATTCGAGAGATATATAACTCTGCTAGCTGGCTAGCTGTTATACTCTCACGAACTGGAAGAAAATGAGCTACTTTGGAGAGACGGTCAATGACCACAAAGATAGCATTATTTCCTTTCTTGGTCTTGGGAAATCCGGTAATGAAATCCATACTAACTTTACCCCATTTCCATTCAGGAATAGCTAAAGGTTGAAGGGTGCCACCAGGCCTTTGATGTTCTGCCTTAACTCGACGACAAACGTCGCAGTTGGCAACGAACTCAGCAATTTCTCTCTTCATCCTAGTCCACCAGAACCTCTGGCGTAGGTCCTGATACATCTTAGTACTACCGGGATGAATGGTGAGAGGAGAATCATGCGCCTCCTTAAGAATCAATTGCCGCAGACGTTTGCTCTTAGGAACCACTAAACGGTTCTGAAAGAACACAACACCTTTCTCATTGATGGAGAAATCCCTAGCGTTACCGCTAGCAATATTCTCCTTGATCCGGGATATACCCTTATCATAAGCATGCACGGCTATGATTTGATCCCTAAGAGTTGGCTTCGCCACCAGGGTAGAAAGGAATCCTTGAGGAACGATATGGAGATTTAACTTCCGAAATTCCTCATAGAGATGTGGTTGACCTTGTTGTAGCATCAAATTGTTACAATAAGATTTACGACTTAGTGCATCAGCCATAACATTGGCCTTCCCCGGGGTGTAAGTTATCCCTAAGCCGTAATCCGAGATCAACTCAACCCACCGTCTTTGCTTGAGATTCAAATCCGGCTGGGTGAAGATATATTTCAGACTTTGGTGATCGGTGAATATTTCGCAACAATTACCGAGGTAATGTCGCCAGGTTTTTAGTGCATGGACTACAGCTGCAAGCTCAAGATCATGTGTGGGATAATTATCCTCATGTGGGCGCAACTGTCGAGATGCGTATGCAATCACATGACGATCTTGCATGAGAATGCAACCTAATCCTTGTCGCGAGGCATCGCAATAGATAACAAAGTCCTTGGAAAAATCTGGTGGTAGCAACACAGGTGCGGAAGTCAGGCGTCTTTTTAGTTCCTGAAAACTATGCTCACACTGTGGTGTCCACTCGAACTTTTTATCCTTCTTGAGGAGTTCAGTTAGAGGCTTTGCAACCTTGGAGAAATTCTCGACAAAGCGGCGACAATAGCTCGCTAGACCAAGAAAACTCCTAACTTGCTTAACCGATTCAGGTTGAGTCCAATCAAGGACGGCTTGAACTCTCTCGGGATTGACAGCAATACCCTTACCACAGAATACGTGACCTAGATAGGTCACTTCTGGTAACCAAAATTCACATTTCGAAAACTTGGCATAAAGGCGATGCTCTCGAAGTTTCATCAATACCAGCCTTAGATACTCGGCATGTTCTTGTTCGTTCTTCGAGTAGATGAGAATATCATCGAGGTATACCACGATGAATTTATCCAAATACTCCATGAAGATTGAATTCATCAAACAAGAGAAGGTGGCTGCAGCATTGGTTAAACCGAAGGACATGACGGTGTACTCGTATTGGCCACAATGAGTAACAAAAGCCATTTTTGGAATGTCCCTGTTTTTTATCTTGATTTGATGGTATCCCAACCTCAAATCCATTTTTGAGAAGACTGAGGATCCAGCGAGCTGATCATACAAGTCGTTGATCCTGGGGAGCGGATACTTGTTCTTTATGGTGACTAGATTAACTGGTCGGTAATCTACAACCATCCGATCCGTTCCGTCTTTCTTCTTGATGAAGAGGACTGGGCAAGCCCAAGGAGAAGAACTAGGACGAATGAAACCTTTATTCAAGGCCTCATCTAGTTGCTTCTTAAGTTCGGCTAGCTCCAGGGGTGCCATCTTATATGGTCTTCTGGCTATTGGAACAGTTCCCGGAACAAGATCTATCACGAACTCTACATCTCTGTCAGGTGGAATTCCTGGCAGTTCCTCTAGAAAAACATCCGGAAAGTCACGGACTACCAGAATGTCTTCAAGTTCCGGAAGAGGGTTGGCATTGAGGGAATAGAGTTGGCATTTGGCAACTCGAGTAGAGACATTGACTATCTCACCCGAGGGATGGGTAAGTTGAACATTTCTAGTATGAGTATCAATCTTGGCATAGTGAGCTGACATCCAGTCCATACCCAAGATGATATTAATATCCGAAGATTTCTGGGCTATCAATGAGGCTAGAAAAACTAGCTTGTCTACTAGAATTTGATTGTCATAGGTTATCCTAGAGGTTTGCCACTTACTACCAGGAGTTTGGACAATCAATGGAATTGGCATATCACAAAAAGACATGTTATGCAACTGTGCATATCTTTCTGAAATGAAGGAATGAGAAGACCCGGTGTCAAAAAGAACAGACGCTGGGTGATGATTAACAAGAAGCGTACCCAGTATGACGTCGGGATCCTCTGCAGCTTCTTCTGTTGAGACATAGTTCACACGGCCACGTGCAGGAGTTGGCTTCACATAGTAAGCTTTGCCCGACTTGCCTTGCCCGGCGGACATTCCGGGTTGCTTGGCACCCACATTCTGAGGAAACTCACGGGAATAGTGCCCTGGTTCTCCACACTTGTAGTATATCACTTGGTTGGCACGTGGTGCATCATTGCTAGCTGGACCACCATAAGTTATTGCTAGAGGGTTGGTCTGATTCGTCTGAGGCGCCACGTAGGATGGCCTCAGAGTGTATTTTGGCGGCACAAAACTATTTGGAACCCAGAGCCTGCATTTTGGAAATGCAGAACCAGATGACAAGCCAAAGTCACGGGAGTGCTTCTTTGTGGCTTCGAAGTCGGTATGACCAGTCTCGGCACTGATCGCCTTGTTGACCAGGGCTTGGAAGCTTGTACATTCATGGAGGCACAAATCACGACGAAGCTCAGGGCTTAGACACTTACGGAATCTTGCTTGCTTCTTGGCATCAGTAGACACCTCCTCTGTTGTGTAGCGGGCGAGGTTACTGAACTCGCGGCTATAGGCATCCACGGTCAACTTGCCCTGGGTGAATGCACATAACTCCTCTCTCTTTCTGTCCATCAGGCCCTCTGGAATATGGTGCAGACGGAAGGCTGCACCAAAGTCTGCCCATGTGGCTGCTGGTTCAGCAGGACGCATAGCCTCAAAGTTCTCCCACCATAGATTGGCGGGTCCTTCCAGAAAATACGCCATAAAGGTCACCTTGTCGGCCTCAGAAACATTCGCAGAGCGAATCTTACGTGAGATACTGCACAGCCAATCATCAGCGTCGAGGGGATCGACGGAGTGATGGAACTTTGGAGGATTCAGCTTCACAAAGTCATTGAGATACACTGCAGCATTCCTAGGCTGACGAGCCGTATTCTACTCAATACGCTCTAACAGTCGGTTGGTCTCCCTTTTGTTCCTCTCTACCTCAAGCATAACTTCCGCCAGAGAGGGCGGGTGAGGCAGGTCTTCCTGCGACGCTTGACTACCCTCGCCTTGCTCATGAGCAGGGGCACGGTTCAACCTGGTGAACACCATCCTGACAAACAAACTCACAGCTTAGGCCAATATCATTATCAATACTAGCTATGGATTAAGAATGCACTGAACACATGGAATGCGGAAATGAATATCCAAACAACATGGTAACAAGCAACTGCTATATATACACCATGGTTCATACACACCCTTACATAGTTTAGTACAACCTTACCCGAAGAGCAAACTACTGAAATTATGAACTACTCATCAGAGGCTTACAAGCTTCCTATACATTATTTATCTAGGCCTCCGGAATTCATTCCACATCACAAGCATACTTCACAAGTCACACTGGACTATGAACGTACAACTATTACCAAATCATCCTTCCACTCACGGTTCAGGCATCCGCATAGAACATCTCATAAAGATTGCCTCCATGGCCTGGAAGCTCCACCCGCGGATCAGGAAATACTCTAGCTTGAGATCCCTGGGATCCATAAGGACACGGATGTGGCCTTGGTCCCCTGACTGGTGGTAGTAGGGGTCCCCGAAGAGGGGTGGCTCCTTCTATAGCGGGCCAATCAACATGGGCCGGAAGATGGGTCCTAACAGGGTTCAGCATCTCCATATCTCCGTACCCTGTCTGGACTACCGGTGCCAGCTGCGTCAAAGCCGTCCACAGACGGGCACGTGTAGCATAAAGCTCCATGCGGAGAGCACGAGCATCCCTGTCTCTATTCTCTAGCATCTCAGCAGTGGACTGCAATAGCGGATCCTCCATAGAGGAATCAAAATAGACCCCACTAAGGTATCCCTCTTCCCAAGGCTGAGAGGTAGGAACATAGCATAACTCTGAATTCTGCAGCAGTGCATGTCTCGCCCTCATAATGGTCAGCATTGAATAGGCAGCATCTTGTACTGCCATGTCAACAGTGACTCCCAATCCATAGGACCAATGGATTGGCTCCTCAGCTCCAGGGTAGTCTGGAAATACCCTAACAGTGCAGATATACTGGCTCTGGTTGAAGTCTCGGTACTGTTCCTCCACTGTGTACTCTGGGTACCAGCAGTAACCGCACACCGACATCACCCTGACCAACATGGTCGTATGACCCGGCACATCAATGCACCTGGTCAGACGAACCACCCGACGAGAAGGACGGCCAGTCATCTGAAAATAGAGAGTAATACAAAAGCATTAGAGCTCTGAATGACAAATTGGGCAGCATAACGGCTGTAAATGCTCAAAACAAATTTTGAGACAACCCCAAAAATAGGATAGCGTATCCACTCAACTATCAAGCTCAATTCTCTGATCATCAAACGTACTTCCTTTTTCCTGGGGATAAAAGAAACCCAAAATATCTCTCGACCCGTAGTCTTATAATCTACCGATCAGAAACACGAGCCTGGAAGAAGATGTGTAACCTAGTCCTTAATTCCCGCAGAAAAGACGAGGATGACCAGAATAGAATAACTTGAGAAGAGAACAAGAGTCTTACGTTCCCTTCCACAAACAATTCCCTTATATATAACTAAAGCAATTCTAGGCTCAACTTCGACCAGTTTGGCTTAGTAGTCCTACAGTCAGTCAGGCTCTGATACCAACGTTGTCAGGACCCCGATCCTAAGCCATAGGAGTCCAGCCTGTAACACATCGCATCTCTTTGCGGTCTCACACACGGTTAACCCCACGGCTACAGCCTTACCTTAGCCGGGACCGTTTGCACCTTTTGACTCGCGTATGCAATTGTGTCGCTAGCAATCCAATGACAAAGAACCCGGATTGACATGTCTAGTCATAAACCAAAGTGGCAGTTCCGCATAGGGACAGGCATACATGACCCAGCAAAGCAGGTGTCGGTCACCAGCGAATGTAGACGAGTCGTAGCAAGCTACAAGGACTTCGTTACATTGCGTGACATTTCCCCAAAGGGGACAGACACAGGAGCTAGGAAGGACACACGTCGGTCAACCAATGTGTCCGGAGCAGTAGCGAGCTACCATGGCTCGTTGGATCACAAAGGGGCATTTCCTTGTAAGGAATGCTACTAAAGTCTACGGCTAGGTAATTGAACCCCATACATATCAAGTACGACACACGTACGCATGGCATACCGATATGTATAGATACATCGATGGCATCACAACATAACCATAAACATACAAGCTTTATTTAGAAGGCTCGGAAGAGCCACACACATAATGTTACACATTAGGGGTCTCACGACCCATCATAACAATCATTCAAGTTACAAGCCAGCGGAAGTAGATAAGCTGTCTGAGTACAGACAGATGAAACTAGAAGGCACATGGCCTGACTATACTACAGACCCACCCTAGGGCCAGATCGTAGCTGGGATACCAGCTACTCGTCGTCGTCGATGTCTAGGAAGAACCCTCCATTAGGGTCATTAACAACCTCTGCAACAAATTATTAAGCAAACATGAGTACAGAGGTACTCAGCAAGACTTTAGGATAACTATCTACTCATGCAATGTATCAATAAGGAATTGTGGGGTTTCATGCGGAAAGCCATCATTTGACTCGTGGCTAGACAACTTGCAATTTTAAATAATTTTGACAACTTGATTTCTCACACACGAGTCCACTAACACCACAACAATACTCCATCGTGGAATCATTCCGTCTCCATACGGAATGCCGTCCACGACACTCACGCTTATCTTGACAATTTTATGAGTAGCCATTAAAGTTATCTATGAACAACATATGTCTCCAAGTAGTCCATATCTGCGGACGCGGCTATTCGAATAGATCATAATCCTGCAGGGGTGTACTTCTTCACACACGCTCTCGCCACTTATCGCCATGTGCACGTCATGCACCTCGGCAACCTTCAAGCGGAAGCCCAGCGGGGGAGTCGGCCACGACAGTTAACTACACTAATACTTAGTCCAGGTTTATCGCATATCTGAGGGTAACCCGCACGGAAGTCCGGCCGAGGTTTCCGCCACGGCCCAAACGATGTGCGCAGGGTTCCCAAGCCCACCATCCGGGTGCCACTTGGTACACCGTGCCACTGCCTACCGCATCACAGCCCACCTCTCAGGTCAGCGCTATGCACGGCCTCCAGCATGACTATAAACACCAAAAACTACTTGCAACTCCTAGACCGAGTACTAAGCGGTTAATAAGTCGAGAGGGTCAATTAAGTATCCCAACGTGTGGTAGTATCTAGTCTTGGATTACATACACGGAACTCAGTTCCTAAGGACGGTTCCAATGAAACAACCCGCCATGTACTCCTACATAGCCTTTCACCGATACCTTTACCAAATCAGGTTCAACACACAACCTTTACTTACTGAACACATTCTCACAATTCTGTTCATCTCCCAGATGACAGACCATACACAACTCTAAGCATAGCATGCATAGCAGGATATGGCACATCATGGCTCAAGCATCTACCAGGTATGCTAGGTTGCAAGGTTCAGCTATTTACTGTGACAAAGACAGGTCATGCAAAGGACGTGGGTTCAACTAACGTGGCAAAAGCATTTGAGCATTTGATCCTAATGCAATAATTAAGTGCAGGAGCGAGAACATGGGATTTTTCGGGATGATCAAAATGGTTGCTTGCCTTGTTGCTCAGAGGAGGGACAATATCCGTCAGTCGGATATTCAGTGGAATCTGAAGGAGCGGAGCCTACCGAAAGAAATGACAACAATCAATAACAATCATATGCAACAAAATGATGCATGAGCATGGCATGAGGATGCAAGGTGGTATGCTAATATAGCTATCATTTATTAAGTTTGTAGTTGATTTGAATCAGATTCAAATATCACTTCAAACGAGGTATTCTCAAATACCATTTTAATTGATTCGACCTGATGCTTAGATCAGCTTGTGTTTAACATGCATGGAAATGACATGGTAAGTTGCTGGTTATGATTGAACAATGTTTGATCATAGTATTTGAAGTGGAATTCAAATGATTTTCAAATTCCATCTCCATATTAAATTTAACTTATTCATTATTCTACATGTTTGGTCCAATAACATTTTCAAACATGTTTGAAAATGACATATTGAGATTCCTTGGATTTTTTTGATACTTTTTCATATAAAAATTATTTTCATTGGAGTTACAGATTAATTTCTATGATTTTTAGAAGTTTTGGCATTTTTCTAGAATTCTTTTAAATCTGAAAATATTTACTACATCAGCATGACATTAGCAAGTCCAATTGACCGTTGAAAGTCAAGCCTAACCAGTGGGACCCACTCGTCGGTGACTCTGGTCAGTTTTAGATTAGTTTTAAACTTAATTAGTTAATTAACAGCACTGGACCCACATGTTAGTGACTTATTAGTTTAATTGATTTTATTTTTATTAATCCAAAACATCCAGAGGCTGGCCCCACGCGTCAGTCGCTCAGGCCAGCTGAGATCCACCGGCAGCGAGGTCATCCTCACCGGCGGTGAGCCTCCGGCGACACCAGAGACGGCGGAGGGCATCGGAAACTCGTCTCCGACGACCAAACGCACGGCGGAGACCACAGGGAGATCGGCCACTCGACGGCGTGCACGATGCGGCAAACCCCAGGGGCTGGGGTGGCCGGAATCGACGCCGGCGACGAGCTCGGCGGCGACCAAAGCTCGGCCATCGTCGAGGTCATCGGAAATAGGGTCAAAAAGCGCGGGGCTGGGCTCCTAAAGCATCTACGCGACGGCCAGAAGTTGTTGGTGGCCTTAGATGGACCAACCGTTCACCGGAGAGCTACCGGCGACGAGCTGCAGCGGCGGTCCTCGTCGGGCTCCGGTGGAACTAGGACAAGAGGAAGAGATCAACGGGAAAACTTGGGGGAAAGCTGCGCAAGCTCACGGGGAGTGCAGTGGTGGCGCTAGCTTGCTCGGGGAGGCGCTGAAGGCGACGAATCGATCGGAGCTCGCCGGCGGCCGAAGCTTGAAGACGACGGTGCCGTGGGTGTTGCAGGGCTCGGGGGACGTTCGGCTTCTGCAGGGAGGACCATCTCGTCGAGGCGGAGAGAATGGAGCACTCGGGGGAAAGAACTAGGGGCCAGAGGCACGGGCAGCTCGAGCTCGAGCTCCTGTCAATGGCGGCAGTGGGGAGGAAGGAACCGAGAGGAGAGGGGGGAAATGGAGTGCGGGAATGGATAGGCCAGAGCTCGGGGAGGTTATCCCTCCTGTCGCACTGTCCTGGGGAGCACCGAAGCGTACCACGACGAAGCAGGAGGTGGAGGATATGTCGTGGGCGTTCGCTCCTCTGCCAGAAGGCAGGAGGAATAAGAGGCCCCTGCCCCTGGTGGGCTGGGCCTCCTCAGGGCGACACGTAAGCTTCTTTCCATTTTCTTCTGTTTTGTTTCTGTTTTGCTAACTATTTGATTTGCTATTTATTTCAGCTCCAAAATAGTTTACAGAAAAATATTTTGAACACACCAGAATATTTTTTGGAATATATCCAACCATTCGTGAAGTTTTCAACATTTTTGAAAACTTAAAGTTTTTGAATTCAAATTTTAAACTTGAAACCAATAGCTTTTTGCATTTATTTAAAATGCCAAATGTGATATGAAAATAGTTTTCTTCACTGCTTATTTACTTCCATGAATTATCAGAAAAGTTGAACTTTTCTTGAGGCCATTTTGGGTTCATTGATTTGAACAAGTTTATAATTTCTTTGAATTTGATAAGTGGCTAGGGTTTTTGAGTTTTGCTTCACCACTTGCTTTGATCTTGTTGAAATTTTCTTGGATGCAATGCAAAGAAGATATGAGCACAATGCTATACTTGATTATGGTTTCAGGGATGTAACACGTTTACACCAATAGGTATGGTTTGCATGTCTCAAGCGTTTCAAAAATGAGTGAGTACAAAGATCCATCGGCATGGAGCTTCTTCATGCATTTTATACCAACATGACTCAAGTGGCAGTGCCACAAGTAAGTGGTACTATCATTACTACTTTGTATCTTTTGGCATCAATATTATGAACATGTGTAACACTACGATCGAGATTCAATAAACTATTGAAGGTAATTATTCAAGCAAGTAGAATAACCATTATTCTCTTTAAATGAATAATCGTATTGCAATAAACACGATCCAATCATGTTCATGCTCAACGCAAACACCAAATAACAATTATTTAGGTTTAACACCAATCCCGGTGGTAGAGGGAGTGTGCGATGTTTGATCACATCAACCTTAGAATTACTTCCAACACACATCGTCACCTTACCCTTGCTAGTATCCTTTTAATTCGTAGCTATAACTTTGAGTTACTAACACTTAGCAACTGAACTGGTATCTAATACCCTGGTGCTACTAGGAATACTAGTAAGGTACACATGAATATCAGTTATATCCAATATACTTTTGTCGACTTTGCCAGCCTTCTCATCTACCAAGTATCTAGGGTAGTTCCGCCTCAGTGACCGTTTCCCTCATAACAGAAGCACTTAGTCTCCGGTTTGGGTTCAACCCTGGGTTTCTTCACTAGAGAAGCAACTGTTTTGCCGTTCCATAAAGTATCCCTTCTTACCCTTGCCCTTTCTTGAAACTAGTGGTTTTATTAACCATCAACAATTGATGCTCCTACTTGATTTCTACTTTTGCAGTGTCAAACATTGCGAATAGCTCAAGGATCATCATATGTATTCTTGATATGTTATAGTTCATCACGAAGCTCTAGTAGCTTGGTGGCAGTGACTTTGCAGAACCATCACTATCTCATCCGGAAGATCAACTCCCACTCGATTCAAGCGATTGTAGCACTCAGATAATCTGAGCACATGCTCAACGATAGAGCTTTTCTCCCCGACTTTGTAGACAATGAATCTTGTCGGAGATCTCATACCTCTTAACAAGGGCACGAGCATGAAATCCCTTGGAACATCTCATATGTTCCATGATGTTTCAAAATGTCTTCGGCGCCCCAATTCTAAGTTGTTAAGCATTACACACTGAACTATCACATAGTCATCAAAAACGTGTATGTCAGATGTTCGCAACATCCACAGACGACGCTCGAGGTTCAGCACACCGAGCGGTCCATTAAGGACATAAGCCTCCTGTGCAGCAATGAGGAAAATTCTCAGTTTATGGACTCAGTCCACAAAATTGCTACTATCATCTTTGAACTAAATTTTCTCTAGGAACATATAAAAACAGTAGATCTACATCGCAAGCTACAACATAATTTGCAAAGATCTTTTTGACTATGTTCATGATAATTGAGTTTAGCTAATCATATTACTAATAACTCGCACTCAAAATAGACATCCCTCTAGTCATTTGAGTGGCGCATGATCCAAATCCACTAACTCAAGTCCGATCATCACGTGAGTTGAGTATAGTTTCAGTGGTGAACATATCCATGTTGATCATATCAACTATACGATTCATGCTCGAACTTTCGGTCTCTTGTGTTTCGAGACCATGCTGTACATGCTAGGCCCATCAAGTTTAACCCGAGTGTTCCTCGTGTGCAACTGTTTTGCACCCGTTGTATGTGAACGTTGAGTCTATCACACCCGGTCATCACGTGGTGTCTCGAAACAACGGACTGTCGCAATGGTGCATAGTCGGTGAGAACACACTTTTATCTTGAAATTTTAGTGAGGGATCACCTTATAATGCTACCGTTGTTCTAAGCAAAATAAGGTGCATAAAAAGGATTAACATCACATGCAATTCATAAGTGACATGATATGGCCATGATCTTGTGCTTCTTGATCTCCATCGCCAAAGCACCAACATGATCTTCATCGTCACCGGCGCCACACCATGATGTCCATCATCATGATCTCCATCATCATGCCGCCATCGAGGTTGTCGTTCTATCTATGCTATTACTGCTAAATCTACAACCTAGAAATATAGTAAACGCATCTGCAAGCACAAACGTTAGTTTAAAGACAACCCTATGGCTCCTGCCAGTTGTCATAGCATTGACATGCAAGTCGATATTTAACTAATACAACATGATCATCTCATACATCCAATATATCACATCATGTCTTTGGCCATATCACATCACATGCATACCCTGCAAAAACAAGTTAGACGTCCTCTAATTTGTTGTTGCATGTTTTACGTGGCTGCTATGGGTATCTAGTATGATCGCATCTTACTTACGGAAAGCCACAACGGTGATGTGCAAATTGCAATTTCACCTTTCTCCAAGGACCGCCTCGGTCAAATCTGATTCAACTAAAGTTGAAGAAACAGACACCTGCTACTGCAACAAAAGACCTTCCAACGATGCCAGAAATAGGCACGTCGACTCGAGAATACTTGGCTTGATCTTTCTGCTCCGGCTACGCCTTAAGGGACTTCCTAGGCAAGTATGCAAAGGATTTCCCCCGTGGCCTTGGAGCCTTGCGTTGGTGTTCCCTCAAAGTGGAAAGGGTGATGTAGCATAGCGGTTGTAAGTATTTCCCTCAGTTTGAGAACCAAGGTATCAATCCAGTGGAGGAGTATCTCAAGATCCTGCACAAACACAAAAACTTGCTCCCAACGCTATGAAGGGGTTGTCAATCCCTTATAGATTTTTGCCAAGTGAGAACTGAAAGCAACAAAGTAACAAAGCAAAGTAAAAGCGGAGCTCTCCATGAAGACCATGGAGAACTTTGTATTGAAGATCCAAGAGAGAGAAGAAGCCATCTAGCTACTAACTACGGACCCGTAGGTCTGAAGTGAACTACTCACGAGTCATTGGAGGGGCGATGATGATGAAGAAGAAGCCCTCCAACTCCAAAGTCCCCTCCGGTAGGGCGGCGGGAAGGGTCTCCAGATGAGATCTCGCGGAAACGGAAGCTTGCGGAGGCGGAAAAGTATATTCGAGGCTCCCCTGATTTTTTGCGGAATATTTGGGAATTTATAGGCCAAAGACCTAGGTTAGGGGGCGGCCAGGGAGGCCACAAGCCTGCCGACCGCCGCCTCCCCCCTGGTGGTGGAGTGGGGGCTTGTGGGCTCCCTGGAGACCACCTGGCCTGGACCAAAGGCCCCCTGATCTTCTTCCGTTCGGGAAATAATCATTTCGGGGTTTTTCTTCCGTTTGGACTCCGTTCCAAAATCAGATATGAAAAGAGTCAAAAACACGGAAAAACGGGAATTGGCACTTGGCACTGAATTAATAAGTTAGTCCCAAAAATGATATAAAAGGTACATAAAACAACCAAAGAAGACAAGATAACAGCGTGAAACCATCAAAAATTATAGATACGTTTGAGACGTATCAAGCATCCCCAAGCTTAACTCCTGCTCGTCCTCAAGTAGGGAAGTGATAAGAATGAATTTTTGATGCTTTCATGCTACCTAGCATAGGTGTCCTTTGTAATTCCTCTTATGTGACGTGAATGTTCAGATCCATTAGATTCAAAACAATAGTTTTCTATTGACGTGGAAACAATAATAATTCAAGCAAACTAGCAAAGTAATCATGAACTTTCAAAATAACAAGGCCAAAAGAAAGTTATCCCTACAAAAGCATATAGTCTGGCTATGCTCTATCATCATTGCACAACGAATTTAAATCATGCACAACCCCGGTATTGGCCAAGTAATTGTTTCACACCTTTACTTTCTCAAACCTTTTCAACTCTCACGCAATACATGAGCGTGAGCCATGGTTATAGCACTATTGATGGTGTGGAATTTAGTGGAGGTTGCAAGACAAAAAGGAGAAGATAGTCACATTAACTAGGCATATCAATGAGCTGTGGAGATGCTCATCAATAGATATCAATGTGAATGAGTAGGGATTGCCATACAATTGATGCACTAGAGCTATGAGTATGTGAAAGCTCTTAAAGAAAACTAGTGGGTGTGCATCCAAATTGCTTGCTCACGAAGACCTAAGGAAATTTTGAGGAAGCCTATCATAGGAATATACAAGCCAAGTTATATAATGAAAATTTCCCACTAGCTATATGGTGGTGACAAAACAAGAGACTCTCAATCATGAAGATCATGGTGCTTAATATGCACAAGTGTGGAAAAAGTGGTAGCATTGTCCCTTCTCTCTTTTTCTCTCAGTTTTTTTATTTTGGTGGGCTCTTTGGACTATTTTTTTATTTTTTGTTTTGGTGGGCTTCTTTGGCCTCTTTATTTCCTCACATGGTACAATGCTCCATTAATGATGATCATCACACTTTCGACTCAAAACTTAGAGTAACGATGACTCTATATGGAATGCCTTTGGTAGTGTACCGTGGCAATGATCTAGCATGGCATAGACATCAATGGAAACATCATGCTAGCTATCTTACGATCATGCAATGGCAATGTAGACGTGGTGGCACATGTCATGGTGGTAGTTGCATGGCAATATATCTCGGAATGACTTTGAAAAAGCCATAGTAGGTAGGTATGGTGGCTGTTTTGAGGGAGCCTAATGGTGGGTTTTGTGCACCGGCGGAAGTTGCACGGCACTAAGAAGATAGTGATGGTGGAAGGTAAAAGTGCAACTAAACCATGGACTCAAATTAGTCATGAAGAACTCATATACTTGTTGCAAAAGTTTTATTAGTAATTGAAACAAAGCATTCAACGCATACTCCTAGGGGAAGGGTTGGTAGGTATAAACCATCGCGCGATCCCAACCGCCACGCAAAGGATGACAATCAATAGACTAATCATGCTCAAATTTCATCACAGCGGTTCACCATACGTGCATGCTACGGGAATCACTAACTTCAACACAAGTATTTCTAGATCCACAACACCTTACTAGCATGACTTCAATATTACCATAACCACAACTCAAAACTAATTGAGATGAATCAAACTTCTCTAACTATTCAAGGCGCATGAAGGTGGAAGTTTTCGTATCCCTTTGGATAACTACCCCTTTTGAGACTACTTTCAAAGCATGGATAAAATACCAAGCCACGCACCTCTGTGCTCTAAAAGATATAAGTGAAGCACATAGAGCAAAAGTATCTAGCTCAAAAGATATAAGTGAAGCACATGTGAGCTGAATTGTCTACCAAAAGATATAAGTGAAGCTCGACAAAATCATGGTGTGTGCATGTCTCTCTATCTAGGTGTGCAGCAAGGATGATTGTGACACAACAAAAATAAAAGACTCCTACAATACAAGACGCTCCAAGCAAAAACAAATAACATGTGGTGAATAAAAATATAGCCCCAAGTAACGTTACCGATGGATTGAAGACTAGAGAGGGGATGCCTTCCTGGGGCATCCCCAAGCTTAGGCTTTTACGGCATCCTTGAATCTCTTGGAGTGTCTTGGGCATCCCCAAGCTTGAGCTCTTGCCACTCTTTATCTTTTTGTCCATAAGAACTTCACCCAAAACTTGAAAACTTCACAACACTAAACTTAAACAGAAACTCGTGATAACATTAGTACAAGAAAGCAAATCACCACTTCCTTAGGTACTGTAACAAACTTAAATTCTACTTGTGCTGATGTTGGGTTACTGTACTTTCAATCTTCCATGGCTAATACCCCCCGATATTATCCATAGTTTCATCAAAATAAGCAACCAACACAACAAAAACAGAATCTGTTAACAGCAGACCAGTCTCTAGCAATCTGTATATTTCGTATACCTATGGTACTTCAAAAATTCTAAAAAATTACGAAAGTCTGAAGAATTTGCGTAGCAATCAGCAGCAAAAAGAATCAACTCAAAATCTCTTACAAAAAATGAAAATTCTTTTCGTGAGCAGAAAGTTTCTGTCTTTTCCAGCATGACCAAACGATCATCCCCAAGACTAATCATAACGGTTTTGCTTGGCACAAACGCAAAAAGAAACACAAAAACACAATCATAACAGAATTATGAAAGTGTGAAAAACACAACAAAGAAAGAAAAAGTATAGATTCGTTGGGTTGCCTCGCAACAAGCGCTTTTGTTTAACGCCCTTAGCTAGGCATTCAATGATGCTCTCACAAAAGACAAGAATTGAAGCACAACGAGAGCATCCTAAAGCATGTGAAAATCACATCTAAGTCTAACGTACTTCCTATGCATAGGCATTTTATAGGAAAACAAATTGTCAAGACAACCAATAGCTGCCATATGCAAGGAAGAAGAAAGAGACAAGAGCAATCTCAACATCACGAGAGGTGATTTGGTAACATGAAAGTTTCTACCACAATATTTTCCTCTCTCATAGCAATTACATGTGAGATCATATTCAAATTCAACAATATAGCTATCCCATAGTATATTCTTTTCATGATCCACATGCATGCAAAGTTGACGCTCTTCAAAAATAGTGGGATTATCATCAAATAAAGTCATGACTTCTCCAATCCCACTTTCAGTATTGTTGCAAATATCATATTCATCATGAAGTTTGAACAAATTTTCAAGATCATAACAAAGATCATCACCCAAATCATGATTATTGCAATAAGTAGTGGTCATAGCAAAACTAGCATCCCCAAGCTTAGGGTTTTGCATATTCTTAGCATGATTGTCACTAATAGAATTTATAGTGAAACCATTGCAATCATGCTTTTCATCCAAGGAGCCCTCGTGAATCACTTCATGAATTTCTTCCTCACAATTTTCAGATTCACGCATCTTAAGCAAAACTTCATAGAAATAGTCAATTGTCCTCAACTCACTAGCAATTCGTTCAACAATAGTGGGTCTCTTAAAGAGACTAGCTAGTGGATGAGGATCCATATCAATGGATTTTTAGCAAGCAAAGATGCAAGCTAAAAGAAGGCACATGGCACACAAGCAAACAAGAAAACCAGCAAAGGGAAACGACAAGGGCAAAAGAAAAAGGCGAAGGAGAAAGGCAAATGAAAACGGAAAATGTGAAGTGGGGGAGAGGAAAACGAGAGACAACTCACAACAAAAGTAATGCAAGAGAAGAGTTTGTGAGACCTACTTGGATAGATCTTGATTTCTCCTCCCTGGCAACGGCGCCAGAAATACTTCTGCTACTGCAACAAAAGACCTTCCAACGACGCCAGAAATAGGCACGTCGACGGGAGAATACTTGGCTTGATCTATCTGCTGCGGCTACGCCTTAAGGGACTTCCTAGGCAAGTATGCAAAGGATTTCCCCCGTGGCCTTGGAGCCTTGCGTTGGTGTTCCCTCGAAGCAGAAAGGGTGATGTAGCGTAGCGGTGGTAAGTATGTCCCTCAGTTTGAGAACCAAGGTATCAATCCAATGGAGGAGTATCTTAAGATCCTGCACAAACACAAAAACTTGCTCCCAACGCTATGAAGGGGTTGTCAATCCCATATAGATTATTTTCCAAGTGAGAACTGAAAGCAACAAAATAACAAAACAAAGTAAAAGCGGAGGTGTAAACGATGGATGTGAATAGACCCTGGGGCCGTAGTGTTTACTAGTGGCTTCTCTCATGAAAGCAAGTAGACGGTGGGTGAACAAATTACTGTCGAGCAATTGATAGAACCGCGCAAAGTCGTGATGATATCTATGCAATGATTATTTCTATAGGCATCATGTCCAAAACAAGTAGACCGATACTGTCTGCATCTACTACTATTACTCCACACGTCGACCGGTATCCAGCATGAATCTAGTGTGTTAAGTCCATAAGAACAGAGTAACGCCTTAAGCAAGATGACATGATGTAGAGGGATAATCTCAAACCAATGATAAAAACCCCATCGTTTTACCCTTGATGGCAACTACTTGATGTGTGCCTTGCTGCCCCTACTATCACTGGGAAAGGTCACCACATGGAAGAACCCAAAACCAAGCACTTCTCCCATTGCAAGAATCATAGATCTAGTTGGCCAAACAAGACCCAAGACTCGGAGAGACTTACAAGGATATCAAATCATGCATATAAGAAATCAGCAAAGACTCAAATATATATCATTGATAATCTGATCACAAATCCACAATTCATCGGATCTCGACAAACACACCGCCAAAGAAGATTACATCGGATAGATCTCCATGAAGATCATGGAGAACTTTGTATTGAAGATCCACGAGAGAGAAGAAGCCATCTAGCTACTAACTACGGACCCGTAGGTCTAAAGCGAACTACTCACGAGTCATTGGAGGGGCCATGATGATGATGAAGAAGCCCTCCAACTCCAAAGTCCCCTCCGGCAGGGCGCCGGGAAGGGTCTCCAGATGAGATCTCGCGGAAACGGAAGCTTGCGGTGGCGGAAAAGTATTTTCGAGGCTCCCCTGATTTTTTGCGGAACATTTGGGAATTTATAAGCCAAAGACCTAGGTCAGGGGGCGGCCAGGGAGGCCACAAGCCTGCCCACAGCCGCCTCCCCCTGGTGGCGGAGTGGGGGCTTGTGGGCTCCCTGGAGCCCACCTGGCCTGGCCCAAAGGCCCCCTGATCTTCTTCCGTTCGGGAAAAATCATTTTGGGGTTTTTCTTCCATTTGGACTCCGTTCCAAAATCAGATCTGAAAAGAGTCAAAAACACGAAAAAAATAGGAACTGGCACTTGGCACTGAATTAATAAGTTAGTCCCAAAAAAGATATAAAAGGTACATAAAACAACCAAAGAAGACAAGATAACAGCGTGAAACCATCAAAAATTATAGATACATTTGAGACGTATCAACACCCGCCAGTCATCTTTATGCAACAAGTTGCATGTTAGTCAATGAAAACGGTCTCTCGTAAGCGTACGAGTAAGGTTGGTCCGGGCTTCTTCAATCCAATAATACCGCTAAATCGAGAAAAGACTAAGGAGGGCAGAAAATCAAACATCAACACCCACGAAAACTTTTGTGTTCTACTCGAGATTTCATCTACGCATGAACCTGGCTGTGATACAATGATACGTCTCCAACGTATCTATAATTTTTGATGGTTTCATGTTATTATCTTGTCAAACTTTGGATTTTTTGCATGCCTTTTATATATTTTTTGGGACTAACTTATTAACTCAGTGCCAAGTGCCAGTTCCTTTTTTCCATGTTTTTGACCCCTTTGAGAGGAGATTTTGAAACGGAGTCCAAACGGAAGAAAATCCCCTAAAAGATTTTTTTTGGAATGGAAGAAGATTGGGGAGCTTGGGAGCCAAGGCAGGGGAGCCCTAGGGGCCCCACAAGCCCCCACCCAGCGGCCAGGGGGGAGGCCGCGCCATCCAGGCTTGTGGGCAACCTCAGCGTCCCCTAACCTAGGGGTTGCGCCTATAAATTCCCTAAAAATCCCAAAAAAATCAGGAGATCATCGCAATCACTTTTCCGCCGCCGCAAGCTTTTGTCTCCGCAAGATCCCATCTGGGGCACTGCTACTGTAACAACATACCTTCCCCTGCAACGACGCCACAAGAATGCTACCAGCACTCCCCGGCAACGAAACTAGAAGAATGTTGTTGATGGCCCACCAGCGCGTGGGTTCGCGGCAGTTTTTGAGGGTAGAGTATTCGACCCAAATTTGTTGGTACGCCAGTCAGGAGGTGAGAGAATACTCTCGAGTATTAGCAACTGAATGTGTCAGATTCAACCACACCTGAAAGATTAGTATCTGCAAGCAAAGTATCAACAGCAAAGTAGTATGATAACAACGGTGTCAGAAACGATCTGTTGACACGGCAAACTATTTCTAACGGTCGTATCAATGGCGCCAGAAATTGCCCATTGACGGAAATTGTCTTTTCCCGTCAACGCCGAGTGAACCAGAATTGTAGCAGGTAGTAGCAGTGTAACGAGTAATAGAAGTGGCAAGGAACAACAGTAGTGACAGCGGTAGCAAGTAGCAACAGTAGCACGTAGCAATAGAGCAAGCGATAGTAGTAACAGCAGTAGCAAGTAGCAACAAGTAAAAGCAGCAGTGCAGAGCAAGTAACAGCAGTAACAGCAGCAGAGCAAAACAAGTAACAACAGCAGTGGGACGAACTCGTAGGCAATGGGTCGGTGATTCATTTGGATTATATTCATCATGCAATAGTTATAACACAAAGAGATATGTGGCTAGCTCCCGTTCGTCAATGTGATGTAGGTATGCATTCCGTGTGTAGTCATACGTGCTTAGGGAAAAGAACTGGCATGACATCTATTGTCCATCCCTCCCGTGGCAGCGGGGTCCAAAAGGATACTACGGGATATTAAGGTTCTCCTTTTAATAAAGAACCGGAACAATGCATTAGCACTTGGTGAACACATGAACTCCTCAAACTATGGTCATCACCGGGAGTGGTTCCGGTTATTATCACTCCGGGGTTGCCGGGTCATAACACATAGTAGGTAGCTACAACTTGCAAGATCAGATCTAAAACACACATATATTGGTGACAGCATAATAATTTCAGATCTGAAAACATGGCACTCGGGCCCTAGTGACAAGCATTAAGCATGGCAAAGTAGTAGCAACATCAATCTCAGAACATAGTGGATACTAGGGATCAATCCCCGTCAAAACTAACTCGATTACATGATAGATCTCATCCTACTCATCACCGCCCAGCGAGCCTACGAATAGATTACTCACGAACGATGAAGAGCTTCATGGAATTGGAGAGGGAAGAAGGTTGATGATGACGATGGCGACGATTTCCCCTCTCCGGAGCCCAAAACGGACTCCAGATCTGTCCTCCCGATGAAGAACAGGATGTGGGGGCGCCTCCGTATCGCAAACGCGACGAAATCTTCTCTTCTGATTTTTTTCTGGGCGAAAGTGAATTTATAGAGCTATGATTGGGGGCGGCAGAGCCACGTGGGCCCCACAAGCTTGGCTGCCGTGGCCAGGGGGGTCGCCACGGCAACAGGGCTTGTGGCCCACTGGCCCACCCCCTCCGGTGGATCTTTGCCCAGGTATTTTTCATATTTTCCAGAAAAATACTCCGTAAATTTTCAGGACGTTCCGAGAGCTTTCATTTCTGCACAAAAACAACACCATGGCAATTCTGTTGAAAACAGCGTCAGTCCGGGTTAGTTCCATTCAAATCATGCAAATTAGAGTCCAAAACAAGGGCAAAAGAGTTTGGAAAAGTAGATACGACGGAGACATATCAGGCACGTCCTGGTGCCCTGCCGGAGGGGGCATTCGGACACGGAGGGCTTCTTCATCAACACCATGACCTCTCCGATGATGCGTGAGTAGTTCACCATAGACCTACCGGTCTATAGCTAGTAACTAGATGGCTTCTTCTCTATCTTGGATCTTCAATACAAAGTTCTGGATGATCTTCATGGAGATCTATCCGATGTAATCTTCTTTTGCGGTGTGTTTCTCGAGATCCGATGAATTGTGGATTTATGATCAGATTATCTATGAATCTTATTTGAGTTTCTTCTGATCTCTCTTATGCATGATTTCATATTCCTTGTAATTCTCTTCGAGTTGTGGGTTTTGTTTGGCCAACTAGATCTATGATTCTTGCAATGGGAGAAGTGCTTGGTTTTGGGTCCATACTGTTCGGTGACCTCGCCTAGTGACAGAAGGGGTAGCGAGGCACGCATCGTGTTGTTGCCATCAAGGGTAAAAAGATGGGGTTTTCATCATTGGTTTGAGATTATCCCTCTACATCATGTCATCTTGCTTAAGGCATTACTCTATTCGTCATGAACTCAATACACTAGATGCATGCTGGATAGCGGTCGGTGTGTGGAGTAATAGTAGTAGATGCTGAAAGTATCGGTCTACTTGTCTCGGACGTGATGCCTATATGTATGTGTTGGAATTATGCCCTAGAGGCAATAATAAATATAGTTATTATTATAATTCCTGTATCAAGATAATCGTTTATTATCCATGCTATAATTGTATTGAATGAAGACTCATTTACATGTGTGGATACATAGACAAAACACCGTCCCTAGCATGCCTCTAGTTGGCTAGCTAGTTGGTCAATGATAGGTAGTGTCTTCTGATTATGAACAAGGTGTTGTTGCTTGATAACTGGATCACGTCATTGGAAAATCACGTGATGGACTAGACCCAAACTAATAGACGTAGCATGTTGATCGTGTCATTTTGTTGCTACTGTTTTCTGCGTGTCAAGTATTTATTCCTATGACCATGAGATCATATAACTCACTGACACCGGAGGAATGCTTTGTGTGTATCAAACGTCGCAACGTAACTGGGTGACTATAAAGATGCTCTACAGGTATCTCCGAAGGTGTTAGTTGAGTTAGTATGGATCAAGACTGGGATTTGTCACTCCGTGTGACGGAGAGGTATCTCGGGGCCCACTCGGTAATACAACATCACACACAAGCCTTGCAAGCAATGTAACTTAGTGTAAGTTGCGGGATCTTGTATTACGGAACGAGTAAAGAGACTTGCTGGTAAAACGAGATTGAAATAGGTATGCGGATACTGACGATCGAATCTCGGGCAAGTAACATACCAAAGGACAAAGGGAATGACATACGGGATTATACGAATCCTTGGCACTGAGGTTCAAACGATAAGATCTTCGTAGAATATGTAGGATCCAATATGGGCATCCAGGTCCCGCTATTGGATATTGACCGAGGAGTCTCTCGGGTCATGTCTACATAGTTCTCGAACCCGCAGGGTCTGCACACTTAAGGTTCGACGTTGTTTTATGCGTATTTGAGTTATATGGTTGGTTACCGAATGTTGTTCGGAGTCCCGGATGAGATCACGGACGTCACGAGGGTTTCCGGAATGGTCCGGAAACGAAGATTGATATATAGGATGACCTCATTTGATTACCAGAAGGTTTTCGGAGTTACCGGGAATGTACCGGGAATGACGAATGGGTTCCGGGAGTTCACCGGGGGGGGCAACCCACCCCGGGGAAGCCCATAGGCCTTGAGGGAGACACACCAGCCCTTAGTGGGCTGGTGGGACAGCCCACAAGTGGTCTATGCACCAAGAGAAGAAAAATCAAGAGGAAAAGAAAAAAAAGGGAGGAGGTGGGAAGGGAGGAGGACTCCCTCCCACCAAACCTAGTCCAACTCGGTTTGGGGGGAGAGTCCTCCCCCTTGGCTCGGCCGACCCCCTTGAGGGTCCTTGGACCCCAAGGCAAGGCCTCCTCCTTCCCACCTATATATACGGAGGTTTTAGGGCTGATTTGAGACGACTTTTCCACGGCAGCCCGACCACATACCTCCACGGTTTTTCCTCTAGATCGCGTTTCTGCGGAGCTCGGGCGGAGCCCTGCTGAGACAAGGTCATCACCAACCTCCGGAGCGCCGTCACGCTGCCGGAGAACTCTTCTACCTCTCCGTCTCTCTTGCTGGATCAAGAAGGCCGAGATCATCGTCGAGCTGTACGTGTGCTGAACGCGGAGGTGCCGTCCGTTCGGTACTAGATCGTGGGGCTGATCGCGGGATTGTTCGCGGGGCGGATCGAGGGACGTGAGGACGTTCCACTACATCAACTGCGTTCTCTAACGCTTCTGCTGTACGGTCTACAAGGGTATGTAGATCACTCATCCCCTCTCGTAGATGGACATCACCATGATAGGTCTTCGTGCGCGTAGGAAAATTTTTGTTTCCCATGCGACGTTCCCCAACAGTGGCATCATGAGCTAGGTTCATGCGTAGATGTCTTCTCGAGTAGAACACAAAAGTTTTTCTGGGCGGTGATGTGCGTTTTGCTGCCCTCCTTAGTCTTTTCTTGATTCCGCGGTATTGTTGGATTGAAGCGGCTTGGACCGACATTACTCGTACGCTTACGAGAGACTGGTTTCATCGTTACGAGTAACCCCCTTTGCTCAAAGATGACTGGCAAGTGACGGTTTCTCCAACTTTAGTTGAATCGGATTTGACCGAGGAGGTCCTTGGATGAGGTTAAATAGCAACTCATATATCTCCGTTGTGGTGTTTGCGTAAGTAAGATGCGATCCTACTAGATACCCTTGGTCACCATGTAAAACATGCAACAACAAAATTAGAGGACGTCTAACTTGTTTTTGCAGGGTATGATTGTGATGTGATATGGCCAACGATGTGATGTTATATACTGGATGTATGAGATGATCATGTTGTAATAGAAATATCAACTTGCACGTCGATGGTACGGCAACCGGCAGGAGCCATAGGGTTGTCTTTATACTAACGTTTGTGCTTGCAGATGCGTTTACTATTTTGCTAGGATGTAGCTTTAGTAGTAATAGCATAAGTAGCACGACAACCCCGATGGCAACACGTTGATGGATGATCATGGTGTGGCGCCGGTGACAAGAAGATCGTGCCGGTGCTTTGGTGATGGAGATCAAGAAGCACGTGAAGATGGCCATATCATGTCACTTATGAATTGCATGTGATGTTAATCCTTTTATGCACCTTATTTTTCTTAGAACGACGGTAGCATTATGAGGTGATCTCTCACTAAAATTTCAAGACGAAATTGTGTTCTCCCCGACTGTGCACCGTTGCTACAGTTCGTCGTTTCGAGACACCACGTGATGATCGGGTATGATAGACTCAACGTTCACATACAACGGGTGCAAAACAGTTGCGCACGCGGAACACTCGGGTTAAGCTTGACGAGCCTAGCATGTGCAGACATGGCCTCAGAACACATGAGACCGAAAGGTCGATCATGAATCATATAGTTGATATGATTAGCATAGGGATGCTTACCACTGAAACTATACTCGACTCACGTGATGATCGGACTTGGGATAGTGTAAGTGGATCATGAACCACTCAAATGACTAGAGAGATGTACTTTTTGAGTGGGAGTTTAGCATATAATTTGATTAAGTTGAACTCTAATTATCTTGAACATAGTCTGAGTCCACTTTGAATATATTTGTGTTGTAGATCATGGCTCACGCTACAGTCATCCTGAATTTTAATACGTTCCTAGAGAAAGCTAAGTTGAAAGATGATGGAAGCAACTTTGTAGACTGGGCTCGTAATCTTAAGCTAATCTTACAAGCTGGGAAGAAGGATTATGTCCTTAATGCTGCGCTAGGAGATGAACCACCCGCTACGGCTGATCAGGATGTTAAGAACGCTTGGTTGGCACGTAAGGAGGACTACTCAATAGTTCAATGTGCAGTCTTGTATGGCTTAGAACCGGGACTTCAACGTCGCTTTGAGCGTCATGGAGCATTTGAGATGTTCCAGGAGTTGGAGTTTATCTTTCAGAAGAACGCCCGGATCGAGAGGTATGAGACCTCCGATAAATTCTATGCTTGCAAGATGGAGGAAAACTCGTATGTCAGTGAACATGTGCTCAAAATGTCTGGGTACTCAAACCGTCTAGCTGAACTGGGGATTGAACTCCCGCAAGAAGCTATCACTGACAGAATCCTTCAATCACTGCCGCCAAGCTATAAAGGCTTTGTGTTGAACTACAACATGCAAGGGATGAACAAGTCTCCCGGCGAGTTGTTTGCGATGCTGAAAGTCGCAGAGTCTAAACTCCGTAAAGAGCATCAAGTGTTGATGGTGAGCAAGACCACTAGTTTCAAGAGAAACGGCAAAGGCAAGAAGGGAAATTCGAAGAAGAGCGGCAAGCCTGTTGCCAATCCGCCGAAGAAACCCAAGGCTGGACCTAAGCCTGAAACAGAGTGCTTCTATTGCAAGGGTATGGGTCACTGGAAGCGCAATTGCCCCAAGTATCTGCCAGATAAGAAGGCGGGCAAAGAAAAATCAGGTATATTTGATATACATGTTATTGATGTGTACTTAACCGGCTCTCGTAGTAGTGCCTGGGTATTCGATACCGGTTCTGTTGCTCACATTTGCAATTCGAAGCAGGAACTGCGGAATAGACGAAGGCTGGCGAAAGACGAAGTGACGATGCGCGTAGGAAATGGTTCCAAGGTTGATGCAATCGCCGTCGGCACAGTGTCACTTCAGCTACCATCGGGATTAGTGATGAACTTAAATCGTTGTTATTTAGTGCCTGCGTTGAGCATGAACATTATCTCTGGATCTTGTTTGTTGCGAGACGGTTACTCTTTTAAGTCTGAGAATAATGGTTGTTCTATTTCTATGAGTAACATCTTTTATGGTCATGCACCGAATGTGAGAGGATTGTTCATATTGAATCTTGATAGCGATACGCATATACATAACATTGAGACCAAAAGAGTTAGAGTAAACAATGATAGCGCCATATTTTTGTGGCACTACCGCTTGGGTCATATCGGTGTAAAGCGCATGAAGAAACTTCATGCTGATGGACTTTTGGAGTCACTTGACTTTGATTCACTTGACACGTGCGAACCATGCCTCATGGGCAAGATGACTAAGACTCCGTTCTCCGGAACAATGGAGCGTGCAAGTGACTTGTTGGAAATCATACATACCGATGTGTGTGGTCCAATGAGCGTAGAGGCACGCGGCGGATATCGTTGTTTTCTCACCTTCACTGACGATTTAAGCAGATATGGTTATGTCTACTTGATGAAGCACAAGTCTGAAACATTTGAAAAGTTCAAGCAATTTCAGAGTGAAGTGGAAAATCATCGTAACAAGAAGATCAAGTTCCTACGGTCTGATCGTGGGGGTGAATATCTGAGTTTCGAGTTTGGTGCTCACTTAAGACAATGTGGAATTGTTTCGCAGTTAACACCGCCTGGAACACCACAGCGTAATGGTGTGTCCGAACGTCGTAATCGTACTTTGTTAGAGATGGTGCGATCTATGATGTCTCTTACTGATTTGTCGTTATCATTTTGGGGTTATACATTAGAAACAGCTGCATTCACTTTAAATAGGGCACCATCAAAATCCGTTGAGACGACACCATACGAACTGTGGTATGGCAAAAGGCCAAAGTTGTCGTTTCTTAAAGTTTGGGGATGTGATGCTTATGTCAAAAAGCTTCAGCCTGAAAAGCTGGAACCCAAAGCGGAAAAGTGCGTCTTCATAGGTTACCCAAAAGAGACAGTTGGGTACACCTTCTATCTCAAATCCGAGGGCAAAGTGTTTGTTGCTAAAAACGGAGCTTTTCTCGAGAAGGAGTTTCTCTCGAGAGAATTGAGTGGGAGGAAGATAGAACTTGACGAGGTTGTCGAACCTTTCATCCCTCTGGATGGTGGCGCAGGGCAAGGGGAAACCTCTGTCGTTGCGATGCCGGTTGAGGAGGAAGTTAATGATGATGATCACGAAACTCCAGTTCAAGTTTCTGTTGAACCACGCAGGTCGACGAGATCACGCGCTGCTGCAGAGTGGTACGGTAATCCCGTCTTATCAATCATGTTGTTAGACAACAATGAACCTGCAAATTATGAAGAAGCAATGGTGGGCCCAGATTCCAACAAATGGCTAGAAGCCAAGAAATCCGAGATAGGATCCATGTATGAGAACAAAGTGTGGACTTTGGAGATACTACCTGAGGGCCGCAAGGCTATTCAGAACAAATGGATCTTTAAGAAGAAGACGGACGCTGACGGTAATGGGACCGTTTATAAAGCACGACTTGTGGCAAAGGGTTTTTCACAAGTTCCAGGAGTTGACTACGATGAGACTTCCTCACCCGTAGCGATGCTTAAGTCCGTCAGAATCATGTTAGCAATAGCTGCATTTTTCGATTATGAAATCTGGCAGATGGATGTCAAAACGGCGTTCCTTAACGGTTTCCTTAAGGAAGAGTTTTATATGATGCAACCCGAAGGTTTTGTCGATCCTAAAAATGCTGACAAGGTGTGCAAGCTCCAGCGATCCATTTATGGACTGGTGCAAGCATCTCGGAGTTGGAACAAACGCTTTGATGAGGTGATCAAAGCATTTGGGTTTATACAAGTGGTTGGAGAATCTTGTATTTACAAGAAAGTGAGTGGGAGCTCTGTGGCGTTTCTAATATTATATGTGGATGACATATTACTGATTGGAAACAACGTAGAGCCTTTGGAGAGCATAAAAGGTTACTTGAATAAAAGTTTCTCTGTGAAGGACCTAGGAGAAGCTGCTTACATTCTAGGCATTAAGATCTATAGGGATAGATCAAAACGCTTGATAGGACTTTCACAAAGCACATACCTTGATAAAGTTTTGGAGAGGTTCAAAATGGAACAGTCCAAGAAAGGGTTCTTGCCAGTTTTACAAGGTACGAGATTGAGTAAGACTCAGTGCCCAGCAACTGATGAAGATAGAGAGCATATGCGCTCCGTCCCCTATGCTTCAGCCATAGGTTCTATCATGTATGCGATGTTGTGCACTAGACCGGATGTTAGCCTGGCCATAAGTATGGCAGGTAGGTTCCAGAGTAATCCAGGAGTGGATCACTGGACAGCGGTCAAGAATATCCTGAAGTACCTGAAAAGGACTAAGTAGATGTTTCTCGTATATGGAGGTGACGAAGAGCTCGCCGTAAAAGGTTACGTCGATGCAAGCTTTGACACAGATCCGAACGACTCTAAGTCGCAGACTGGATACGTATTTATTCTTAATGGGGGTGCAGTAAGCTGGTGCAGTTCCAAGCAAAGCGTCGTAGCAGATTCTACATGTGAAGCGGAGTACATGGCTGCCTCGGAGGCGGCTAAGGAGGGTGTCTGGATGAAGCAGTTCATGACGGATCTTGGAGTGGTGCCAAGCGCACTCAATCCAATAACCTTGTTCTGTGACAACACTGGTGCCATTGCCTTAGCAAAGGAACCACGGTTTCACAAGAAGACCAGACACATCAAACGACGCTTCAACCTCATCCGCGACTACGTCGAGGAAGAGGACGTAAATATATGCAAGGTGCACACGGATCCGAATGTAGCAGACCCGCTGACTAAACCTCTTCCACGGCCAAAACATGATCAACACCAGAACTGTATGGGTGTTAGATTTATTACAATATAATTCACATGGTGATGTGAGGGCTAGATTATTGACTCTAGTGCAAGTGGGAGACTGTTGGAATTATGCCCTAGAGGCAATAATAAATATAGTTATTATTATAATTCCTGTATCAAGATAATCGTTTATTATCCATGCTATAATTGTATTGAATGAATACTCATTTACATGTGTGGATACATAGACAAAACACCGTCCCTAGCATGCCTCTAGTTGACTAGCCAGTTGGTCAATGATAGTCAGTGTCTTCTGATTATGAACAAGGTGTTGTTGCTTGATAACTGGATCACGTCATTGGGAGAATCATGTGATGGACTAGACCCAAACTAATAGACGTAGCATGTTGATCGTGTCATTTTGTTGCTACTGTTTTGTGCGTGTCAAGTATTTATTCCTATGACCATGAGATCATATAACTCACTGACACCGGAGGAATGCTTTGTGTGTATCAAACGTCGCAACGTAACTGGGTGACTATAAAGATGCTCTATAGGTATCTCCGAAGGTGTTAGTTGAGTTAGTATGGATCAAGACTGGGATTTGTCACTCCGTGTGACGGAGAGGTATCTCGGGGCCCACTCGGTAATACAACATCACACACAAGCCTTGCAAGCAATGTAACTTAGTGTAAGTTGCGGGATCTTGTATTACGGAACGAGTAAAGAGACTTGCCGGTAAAACGAGATTGAAATAGGTATGCGGATACTGACGATCGAATCTCGGGCAAGTAACATACCGAAGGACAAAGGGAATGACATACGGGATTATACGAATCCTTGGCACTGAGGTTCAAATGATAAGATCTTCGTAGAATATGTAGGATCCAATATGGGCATCCAGGTCCCTCTATTGGATATTGACCGAGGAGTCTCTCGGGTCATGTCTACATAGTTCTCGAACCCGCAGGGTCTGCACACTTAAGGTTCGACGTTGTTTTATGCGTATTTGAGTTATATGGTTGGTTACCGAATGTTGTTTGGAGTCCCGGATGAGATCACGGACGTCACGAGGGTTTCCGGAATGGTCCGGAAACGAAGATTGATATATAGGATGACCTCATTTGATTACCGGAAGGTTTTCGGAGTTACCGGGAATGTACCGGGAATGACGAATGGGTTCCGGGAGTTCACCGGGGGGGGCAACCCACCCCGGGGAAGCCCATAGGCCTTGGGGGAGACACACCAGCCCTTAGTGGGCTGGTGGGACAGCCCACAAGTGGTCTATGCGCCAAGAGAAGAAAAATCAAGAGGAAAAGAAAAAAAAAGGGAGGAGGTGGGAAGGGAGGAGGACTCCCTCCCACCAAACCTAGTCCAACTCGGTTTGGGGGGGAGAGTCCTCCCCCTTGGCTCGGCCGACCCCCTTGAGGGTCCTTGGACCCCAAGGCAAGGCCCCCTCCCTCCCACCTATATATATGGAGGTTTTAGGGCTGATTTGAGACGACTTTTCCACGGCAGCCCGACCACATACCTCCATGGTTTTTCCTCTAGATCGCGTTTCTGCGGAGCTCGGGCGGAGCCCTGCTGAGACAAGGTCATCACCAACCTCCGGAGCGCCGTCACGCTGCCGGAGAACTCTTCTACCTCTCCGTCTCTCTTGCTGGATCAAGAAGGCCGAGATCATCGTCGAGCTGTACGTGTGCTGAACGCGGAGGTGCCGTCCGTTCGGTACTAGATCGTGGGACTGATCGCGGGATTGTTCGCGGGGCGGATCGAGGGACGTGAGGACGTTCCACTACATCAACCGCGTTCTCTAACGCTTCTGCTGTACGGTCTACAAGGGTATGTAGATCACTCATCCCCTCTCGTAGATGGACATCACCATGATAGGTCTTCGTGCGCGTAGGAAATTTTTTGTTTCCCATGCGACGTTCCCCAATAGTATGATCATTGCCTTAGATATCGTCATGACTTTGCGTGGTTCTATCAATTGCTCGATAGTAATTTGTTCACCCACCATGATATTTTCTATTTTGATAGAAGCCTCTAGTGAACACTATGGCCCCCGGGGTCTACTCCACACCATATTTTCAGCCTTACACTTTTTACTTCGTTGCATTTTCCGCCTTCAGATCTCACTTTGCAAACAATCTTGAAGGGATTGACAACCCCTTTGAAGCGTTGGGTGCAAGCTTGTTTGTGTTTGCGCAGGTACTTTGGACTTGACGAGGCCCTCCTTCTGGATTGATACCTTGGTTCTCAAACTGAGGGAAATACTTACTGCTCCTGTGCTGCATCACCCTTTCCTCTTCAAGGGAAAAACCGACGCAAACCAGAGAAGTAACAAGAAGAATTCCTAAGCGCCAGGGAAGGACTTTTGTTGCCGCAGCAGAAGAATTTCTGGCGCCGTTGCCGGGGAGGAAGATCAAGTCAAGAACTCATCCAAGTAGGTGTCACAAACTCATCTCTTGCATTTACTTTGTTTGCCAGTTGCCTCTCGTTTTCCTCTCCCCCACTTCACCAATTTTCCTTTCTCGCTTGCCTTTTTCGTTCGCCTTTTCGTTCGCCCTTTTTCTCGCGTGCTGTTTGTTTGCTTGTGTGCTTGCTTGCTGAAGTCACCATGAACGAAAACACCAAACTTTGTGACTTCTCGAATACTAATAATAATGATTTTATTAGTACTCCGATTGCTCCCGCCACTAGTGCGGAGTCATACGAAATCAATGCCGTTTGCTGAATCTTGTTATGAAAGAGCAATTCTCTGGCCTTCCTAGTGATGATGTCGCATCCCATCTCAATACCTTAATTGAGCTTTGCGATATGCAAAAGAAAAAAGATGTGGATAATGACGTGATTAAATTGAAGCTTTTTCCTTTCTCGTTGCGAGATCGTGCAAAAACTTGGTTTTCTTCTTTGCCTAAAAATAGTATCGATTCTTGGGATAAGTGCAAAGATGCTTATATATCCAAGTATTTTCCGCTGGCTAAGATCATCTCTCTCCGTAATGATATCATGAATTTCAAGCAACTTGATCATGAACATGTTGCACAAGCTTGTGAGAGAATGAAATTAATGATTAGAAATTGTCCCGTTCATGGCTTGAGCCTTTGGATGATTATTCAAATCTTTTACGCTGGCTTGAATTTCGCTTCTAGAAATATCTTGAACTCCGCCTCAGGTGGAATGTTCATGGAAATCACGTTAGGAGAAGCCACAAAGCTCTTAGACAACATCATGACGAACTACTCTCAGTGGCACACTGAAAGGTCACCTACTAGTAAGAAGGTACACGCTATAGAGGAAATTAGCTCGTTAAGTGCTAAGATGGACGAGTTAATGAATTTGGTTGCTAGTAGAAGTGCTCCTTTGGATCCTAATGATATGCCCTTGTCTTCTTTGATTGAGAGTAGAAACGCTAGCTTTGACGTTAATTTTGTTGGTAGGAATAACTTTGGCAACAACAATGCTTTTAGAGGAAACTATGTTCCTAGGCCTTTTCCTAGTAACTCCTCTAATAACTTTGGCAACTCCTACAACAATACTCATGGAAATTACAGTAGATTACCCTCTGATCTAGAGAGTAATATCAAAGAGTTCATCAACTCTCAAAAGATTTTTAATGCATCCATAGAGGAAAAGCTTCTCAAAATTGACGATTTGGCTAAGAGCGTTGATAGAATTTCTAGCGATGTTGATGCTTTGAAAGTTAGATGCGCTCCCCCCAAAATCAACATGGATGAAACTTTGAAAGCTATGCGTGTTTCCATGATTGAGAGCCAAGAAAGAACCACCAAAATTCGTGCTAGACATGAATGGCTTAAAAAGGCGTGTTCTCGTGATGAGAATCACGAAGATCTTAAAGTGCTTGGTGTGACTCCCATTGAATCTTTGTTTTCTTGTGTCAAACCTAATGATTATGGGACTCGATATGAATCCACTTTGGTTGAAAAGTGCCCCAATGATTCAGAGTCCATCTATCTTGATGCTAAAAGCATTGAAAGTGAAGTAGAAGATGTTAAAACTTTGAGTAGTAATGAAATTACTACCATGGATTTCAAGGAATTCAATTATGATAGTTGCTCCTTAATTGAATGCATTTCTTTGATGCAATCCATGTTGAACTCTCCACACGCTTATAGCCAAAACAAGGCCTTTACCAATCATATCATCGAAGCTATTATAAAATCTCTTGAAGAGAAACTTGAATTGGAAGTCTCTATCCCTAGAAATCTTCATGATGAGTGGGAACCTACCATCAAAATCAAAATCAAAAACTATGAGTGCAATGCTTTATGTGATTTGGGTGCTAGTGTTTCTGCGATTCCAAAGTCTTTATGTGATGTTCTGGGTTTTAATGAGATTGAAGAGTGTTCTATTAATTTGCATCTTGCTGATTCTACTATCAAGAAACCCATGGGAAGGATCAATGATGTTCTTATTGTTGCAAATAGGAACTATGTACCCGTGGATTTCATTGTGCTTGACATTGATTGCAATCCTACTTGCCCTATTATTCTTGGTAGACCTTTCCTAAGGATTATCGGTGCTATCATCGATATGAAGGAAGGGAATATTAGATTTCAATTTCCTTTAAGGAAGGGCATGGAACACTTTCCTAGAAAGAAAATAAGATTTCCTTATGAATCCATGATGAGGGCCAATTATGGTTTGAGCACCAAAGACGACGATACGTGATTCTATCGCTTTTATGCCTAGCTAAGGGCGTTAAACAATAGCGCTTGTTGGGAGGAAACCCAATGAATTTATCTTTTTCTTTCTGTTTTGTTGCGTCTACACCATCACAATTCTGTTGTGGTTGTGTTTTTTATGTTTCTTTTTGTGTTTGAGCCAAGCAAAACCTCTATGACTAGTCTTGGTAATGGTTGTTTGATCCTGCTGGAAAAAGACAGAAACTTTTCGCTCACGAGATGATTTTTCATTTTTATTCAGAAAGAGCTTTTGAGTTGATTCTTTTTTCTGCTGATTTATATGCTTTTTTCCCAGGCTGTCGTAATGTTTCAGATTTTTTTAGGTACTAGAAGTATACGAAGTATACAGATTTCTACAGAATGGTCTGTTTTTGACAGATTCTGTTTTTGTTGAGTTGGTTGCTTGTGTTGATGAAACTATAGATAGTATCGGGGGGTACTAGCCATGGAAAAGTGAGAATACAGTAGCCCAACACCAATATAGATGGAATTCAAGTTTTCTACAGTACCAAAATAAGTGGTAGTTTGTTTTCTTGTACTAATGTTATCACAAGTTCCTGTTTAAGTTTTGTGTTGTGAAGTTTTCAAGTTTTGGGTGATGTTCTCATGGACGATGAGATAAGGAGTGGAAAGAGCTCAAGCTTGGGGATGCCCAAGGCATCCCAAGCCAAATTCAAGGAAACCAAAAAGCCTAAGCCAGGGGATGCCCCGGGAAGGCATCCCCTCTTTCGTCTTCAATCCATCGGTAACATTACTTGGAGCTATATTTTTATTCACCACATGATATGTGTTTTTGCTTGGAGCGTCTTGTATCGTAGGAGTCTTTTCCTTTTGTTGTGTAACAATCATCCTTGCTGCATGATACGTCCATTTTGCATCATGCTTTCATGTTGATATTTATTGCTTTATGGGCTGTTATATTACTTTGTGGTACCATATTTATGCCTTTTCTCTCTTATTTTGCAAGGTTTATTTGAAGAGGGAGAATTCAGGCAGCTGGAATTCTGGACTAGAAAAGGAGCAAATCTTAGTCCACTATTCTGCACATCTCCAAATTCCCTGAAAAGTTACGTGGATTTTTTTGGGATTATATAAAAAAAATATTGGGCGAAAGAAGTCCCGGAGGGGGGCTGCCAGGGCGCCACAAGCCCTGCGACCGCCACCCCCTGGTGGCGGAGTGGGGGCTTGTGGGCTCCCTGACGGCCCACTAGCCCCCCTCTTTTGCTATATGAAGGGTTTTGGTCCCAAAAAATCATTCGGGAGCTTTTTCGTGGTTTCGCCGCCGCCATGAGGCGGAACTTGAGCAGATCCAATCTAGAGCTCCGGCAGGACGATCCTGCCGGGGAAACTTCCCTCCCGGAGGGGGAAATCGTCGCCATCGTCATCACCAACACTCCTCTCGTCGGAGGGGAGGCATCTTCATCAACATCTTCATCAGCACCATCTCCTCTCCAATCCCTAGTTCATCTCTTGTAACCAATATTTGTCTCGCAACTCCGATTGGTACTTGTAAGGTTGCTAGTAGTGTTGATTACTCTTTGTAGTTGATGCTAGTTGGATTACTTGGTGGAAGAGTTTATGTTCAGATCCTTGATGCTATTCATTACACCTCGGATCAAGATTATGATTATGCTTTGTGAGTAGTTACTTTTGTTCCTCAGGACATGGGCTAAGTCATGCTGATAATAGTCATGTGAATTTGATATCCGTTCGGTATTATGATATGTTGTATGTTGTCTTTTTCTGTAGTGGTGTTATGTGAACGTCGACTACATAACACTTCACCATATTTGGGCCTAGAGGAAGGCATTGGGAAGTAGTAAGTTCATGATCGGTTGCTGGAGTGACAGAAGCTTAAACCCCAGTCTATGCGTTGCTTCGTGAGGGGCTGATTTGGATCCACTAGTTTAATGATATGGTTAGACTTTGTCTTAATTCTTCTTTTGTAGTTGCGGATGCTTGCGCAAGAGGTTAATCATAAGTTGGATGCTTGTCCAAGTAAGGGCAGTACCCAAGCGCCGGTCCACCCACATATCAAACTATCAAAGTAACGAACGTGAATCATATGAACATGATGAAACTAGCATGACAGAAATTCCCGTGTGTCCTCGAGAGCGTTTTTCCTCCTATAAGACTTTGCTCAGGCTTGTCCCTTGCTACAAAAAGGATTGGGCCACTTGCTGCACCGTTGCTACTACTTGTTACTTGTTACTTTTTGCTTGCTACGTTTCACCTCGCTACACAATCACTTGTTACCGCTACTTTCAGTGCTTGCAGTTATTACCTTGCTGAAATCCGTTTATCAGAGCCTTCTGCTCCTCATTGGGTTCGACACTCTTACTTATCGAAAGGACTACGATTGATCCCTTATACTTGTGGGTCATCAAGACTCTTTTCTGGCGCCGTTGCCGGGGAGTGAAGTGCCTTTGGTAAGTGGAAATTGGTAAGGAAACATTTATATACTGTGCTGAAATTTATTGTCACTTGTCACTATGGAAACTGTTCCTTTGAGAAGTTTGTTCGGGGTATCTTCACCACGAACGGAAGCACGAGGTGTTGTTCCTCAACCTGAGGTACCTACCGAAAATATATTTTATGAAATCTCTTCGGGTATGCTTGAGAAACTGCTCGCTAATCCTTTCACAGGAGATGGATCTTCACATCCAGACTTGCATCTAATCTATGTAGATGAAGTTTGTGGTTTATTTAAGCTTGCAGGTTTGCCCGAGGATGAGGTAAAGAAGAAAGTATTTCCTTTTATCTTTGAAGTATAAGGCGTTGACATGGTATAGGCTATGTGATGATACTGGATCACGGGGCTACAATCGGTTGAAATTGGAATTCCATCAAAAGTTCTATCCTATGCATTTAGTACATCGTGATCGGAACTTTATTTATAACTTTTGGCCTCGTGGCAGGGAAAGCATAGCTCAAGCTTGGGGGAGGCTTAAATCAATGCTATATTCATGCCCCAATCATCAGCTCTCGAGAGAAATCATCACTCAAAACTTTTATGCTCGGCTTTCTCATGAAGATCGCACCATGCTTGACACTTCTTGTACCGTTTCTTTCATGAAGAAGGATATTGATCACAAGTGGAATTTATTGGAGAGAATCAAACGCAACTCTGAAGATTGGGAGCTGGAGGAAGGTAAGGAGTGAGGTATGAATTTCCATTTTGATTGCGTTAAATCTTTTGTTGAGACAAACTCTTTTAGAGATTTTAGCGCTAAGTATGGACTTGACTCTGAGATAGTAGCTTCTCTATGTGAATCTTTTGCTGCTCATGTTGATCTTCCCAAAGATAAGTGGTTTAAATATCATCCTCCTGTAGAAAGCAACATAGCCAAAACCAATCTAGTTGAGGAGAAAGTCATTGCTTTTAGTGATCCTCTTGTTCCTTGTGCTTACACTGAGAAACCACCATACCCTGCTAGGATAAAGGATTAATCTAAAGCTCAAACTGTGATACGTAGGGGTTACATTAGACCACTTGCACCCCCTGAGGAGATTAGAGTTGAACCTAGTGTTGCTATTATCAAAGATCTCTTAGCCGAAGACATAGATAGGCATGTTATTAAATTCTGTGAGGACTCCGCTAGAATTGCTAAACCTCACGAAAGGACAAATACGGACCTATAGTTGGCCTGCCCGTTGTTTCTGTCAGGATAGGAGATCACTGTTACCACGGTTTATGTGATATGGGAGCTAGTGTTAGTGCAATACCCCGTTCCTTATATGATGAAAACAAAGATGAGATTGCACCTGCTGAGTTAGAACCCATTGATATCACTATTACGCTAGCTAATAGAGACACTATCTACCCTCTGGGAATTGTGAGAGACGTAGAAGTCCTATGTGGTAAGACGAAGTATCCTACTGATTTCCTCGTCCTTGGTACTGCACAAGATAGCTTTTGTCCCATCATATTTGGTACACCCTTTCTCAACACTATAAATGCTCACATTGATTGCATTAAGCGGACCATCACTGTTAGTTTCGAGGGTGTGTCTCATGAATTTAACTTCTCCAAGTTTGGAAGACAACCCCATGAAAGAGAGTCGTCTGGTAGGGATGAAATCATTGCTCTTGCCTCTATTGTCGTACCTCCTACGGATCCTTTAGCGCAATATTTTCTTGAGCATGAAAATGGTATGCATATGGAGGAGAGAGATGAGATAGATAAAATTGTCTTAGAACAATATCCTATTCTCAAGAATAATCTGCGTGTTGAACTGCTTGGGGATCCTCCCCACCAAAGGGTGATCCTGTGTTCGAGCTTAAACAGTTGCCTGATACTCTTAAGTATGCCTATCTTGATGAGAAGGAGATATATAATGTCATTATTAGTGCTCTCCTCTCAGAGCACGAAGAGAACAAATTACTAAAAACTCTGAGGAAGCACCGTGCTGCTATTGGATATACTCTTGATGATCTTAAGGGTATTAGTCCCACTCTATGTCAGCACAAGATTAAAAATGATCCTGACTTTAAACCAGTTGCTGATCATGAAAAGAGATTGAATCCTAAGATGAAAGAGGTCGTTAGAAAACAAATATTAAAGCTTCTGGAAGGAGGAATCATTTATCATGTTGCTCATAGTGATTGCGTAAGTCCAGTACATTGCGTACCTAAGAAGGGAGGTATCACCGTCGTTCCTAATGATAAGGATGAACTAATCCCACAAAGGATTATTACCGGCTATAGGATGGTGACAGACTTCCGGAAACTGAACAAGGCAACGAGGAAAGATCATTATCCTTTGCCGTTGATCGACCAAATGCTAGAAAGGCTATCAAAACACACACACTTCTGCTTTCTAGACGGTTATTCAGGTTTCTCGCAAATACTTGTTGCACAATCTGATCAGGAGAAAACCACTTTCACCTGCCCCTTCGGTACCTTTGCTTATAGACGTATGCCTTTTGGCTTATGAAATGCACCTGCCACCTTTTAAAGATGTATGATGGCTATATTCTCTGACTTTTGTGAAAAGATTGTCGAGGTTTTCATGGATGACTTCTTTGTTTACGGGTCTTCCTTTGACGATTGCCTCAGCAACCTTGATCGAGTCTTACAGAGATGTGAAGATACCAACCTCGTCTTGAATTGGGAGAAGTGCCACTTTATGGTTAATGAAGGTATCATCTTAGGGCATAAAATTTCTGAGAGAGGCATTGAAGTTGATAAGGCTAAGGTTGATGCAATTGAGAAAATGCCTTGCCCCACAGATATCAGAGGTATACAAAGTTTCCTAGGTCATGCTGGTTTCTATAGAAGGTTCATTAAATACTTCTCTAAGATTTCTAGGCCTCTTACCAACCTCTTGCAGAAAGATGTTCCTTTTGTTTTTGATGAGGATTGTGAGGAAGCCTTCGAAATACTTAAGAAGGCTTTCATAACCGCACCTATTGTTCAACCACCTGACTGGAACTTGCCATTTGAAATCATGTGCGATGCTAGTGATTATGTTGTTGGTGCTGTTCTAGGACAAAGAGTTGACAAGAAGTTGAATGTTATTCACTACGCTAGTAAAACTCTAGACAGTGCCCAAAGAAACTATGCCACTACCGAGAAGGAATTTTTAGCAGTCGTGTTTGCATGTGAAAAGTTCAGATCTTATATAGTTGACTCCAAAGTCACCATTCACTCTGATCATGCTACTATTAAGTACCTTATGGAGAAGAAGGACGCTACGCCTAGGCTAATCAGATGGGTTCTCCTGCTACAGGAATTTGATTTGCATGTTGTTGACCGAAAGGGTGTTGATAACCCTGTAGCAGATAACTTGTCTAGGCTAATGAATGTCCTTGATGACCCACTACCTATTGATGACAGCTTTCCTGATGAGCAATTAAATGTCATCCGCACTTCACATAGTGCATCGTGGTATGCCTATTATGCAAACTATATTGTAGCCAAATACTGAAAGTGCGTTATATCGACTAGAGGGGGGTGAATAGGATATTTTTAGAATTTCATCACTGAGGAAATTCCTTTTGAGGAAATTCCTCACTGATGACTAACTTACAGCGGAAACAGTAGAGGATCACACGTGCAAACGTTCACACCAGCAGTATTTCAGAGTGAAGAATGTGAAAACAGATTGCACAGTAAGCAGGCACGCAAAATACGGATGATGATTAACTATTGTGAAGAATTTGGGGTTGAGGAAATTCAGAGAAAGTCTTCAACAAATTCTTCAAACAGTCACAGTGGAAGTCATCAACACATAATACAGAGAAAGTAAAGAGTTGAGGAATTAGAACCCGTTTCTCAGTGAAGACAGTCGTTGATGACCCAGTTCCAACTGCTGTGACAGTTGTACATCTGGTTTGGAGCGGCTTGGTATTGAAACCAAAGGACACCCAGTCCCGGCACACACAGTCCCTACCATATTCTCCTTGAGCTAAGGACACACAGTCCTCGCCCAACACTCGCGGTAAGTCTTCAGGGCAGACTTCCAAACCCTCACAAACTTGGTCACTCGACGATCCACAATTAACTGCTGGAACGTTCTAGACCATGACGCCTAACCGTCTGGAGGATGCACAGTCCTCGAAGGTAAAAGGCTTCAGTCCCACACAGGAACAACTTCTTCAGTGATGCTCAATCACTAGGTTTGGTTTGTGGTTTCGGTGGGTGGTGTATTTCCTCACTGATGAATTACTCTCGAAGACTCTGAGGAATTTGGGTTGCTCTTATGACAAGTGTCAGTTTCTAACGGAGCAGCCAACCAGTTAGTGGTTGTGGGGGTGGCTATTTATAGCCTCGGAGCATCCCGACATGATTTGACACTAATGCCCTTAAATAATATGACCGTTGGAGTGGATAAGACCAGTGACTTGGCGTGGTTATCGAAACGGTCGGAACCCTCAATTGTGAGAGTCCTCATGTCACTCATATTCCTCACTTGAGGCTTTTGGTAGGATTTGGCTTGGGTTGAGCATCATGAGGAAATCCATTCCATAGTGTAACTTCGACCCCCTTTAACAGTACGGTGTTCCTATTCATCAAATGCGAAGAAAGTAAAACAGAAAGTGTAAATCTTCACGCTTCAAATTCTTCAGAATGATTTTCTTCAGGAACCACCGGTCTTCTTAATATCAGTATCTTCATGAGGAATATCAATTTCATCGCAGATTCCTCACGATTCATTTCTTCAGCTTCAGACCAATTTCTTCAACTGAAGATATACATTTTTAGGGGTCGATATTCTTCAAATATCTCAAACTCCTCAATGACTTATAGATCATGTGTACACTTATAAACACATTAGATACTTAACCTATAAGTCTTCAAACCACTAAAATCACTAAGGGGCACTAGATGCACTTACAATCTCCCCCTTTTTGGTGGTTGATGACAATTAGGTTAAGTCTTCAACAGGGATCAAAAATATGAAGTGTAAATACTCATTTGAGGAATTTGAAAACAAGATTCAGAGAGACTCCCCCTGAAGATGTGCATACCTTGAGGATTTTGCTTTTATAGCAGATGCACATTGATGATTTATATCATGGAGATCTCCCCCTGAGTCTTGTAAATCATGCATACATATAACATATCATATGAAGAAAATGGAGATGCATGATGGAAAATGGTATCTGACGAATTCCAGCATGCGTGCATTAAAACTTGAGGAATAAGCATGCGAAGAAAAACGTTCAAAAGCGTCAGAGTACCATCGGGCTTAAGTTACAACTCATTACATCAAAACTTCAGAAAAGCCAAGAGTTTATAACTTAAATATAGTTCATAAGCCCCAAAAATATCCCGCTTGAAGACTAACTCTCGAGTTTCTCCCCCTTTGTCATCAAGTGACAAAAAGGGACAAACTGAGGACTAACGCCCGTGAAGACTTCATTTCTTGGCGGTTGAGGAAGAGCCGCGATGCTTCTTGGGAGTAGTCTTCTTCCTTGGGCCGGTAGCTGTGTCGAGTTGTTCCTCATCATATTCAGCAGTGCGGAATGAAGAAAAGGAGTTGTCTTCAAGGTCTGGCACTGGAATGGGCCTGAACTTCCTCTTGGGAGGCCACGACCAGTCAAAGTCCCGCTCAAAGTCCATTTCTTCAAGCTCAGTGTGAGTCTTCAGATGTGCAAGTGTAGCCCAGGTGCGATCGAAAACCTCATGCAGATAGTGATGGTTAATCTTCACAGAGTTCTGTGTTTCAGTGAGGGTTTTCACAATGGCACCAAACTGGCGTTTGACCCAATTGTGGTTGCGATCCACCTTCTCGTGAAGACTGAGGAGGAGCTCTCTGGTGTTCAGCACGCGAGGAGGAACTGGGCTTGCTGGACGAGTCTTAGTATCGTCCCATGAAGAATATGCTTCGGGCTCTCTGAACTGGCCATCAAGGGGCCTGCTGCCTTCTTCAATCACAGATTTTCCTTTTCCTTCAATGGGCTCAAAAGTCTTCTTGTTGACGTGGATAGGAGGCATATAACCAACATGGTTTTGACAATCAGCGTGAAAGTTGATGCATGTCCTTGTCCTGATGAATCTCATGATCCACGGGGCATAAATCTTGTGATCATAGGGGCACATGGCATTGTCGGCCAAAGTCCTCAAGAAGAAATCATGGATATTAATAGGAATACCGTGAATGATGTTGAAGAGGATATTCTTCATGAGGCCTACAACATCTTCTTCATCGGCATGGCCTTTGATTGGCGCGAGCACACTGCAGAGGATTCTGTAGACAGATCGGGGTGTGTACTTGAGCTCGTGGACGAGGAAGGTGGTTCTTGAGGGTTTGCCCGCAGCCAAAGGCTTCATGAGGACTTCCATCATACCATTTGGAAGCTCACGCTCACCATAAAGCTTCACTGCCCCATCTGAGGGAATTGGTACGGGCAGTTCTCTGAGGAGTTCAGAAGCAGGAGCCTTGTAGTGAGTGTTTTGTGACATCGAGTCAAACACCCAAGTGTTGATATCGTCAGGGTTGCCCGATATATGAAGAGTGCCATAGAACTGAAGAATAAGCTCACTATTCCAGTCTGATATGTCTGAGCACATAGGGAGCAAACCTGCATCGTGGAGTACACTGAGGACTGGTTCCATGCAAGGTATTGCTTCAAGCTCAACATGAGGAATGTGCCTGTGCTGGAATATCTTGTTGCGTCCACAGAGCATAGAGGAATAGTAGTTCATCTGAGTCCTTGTCCAAAACTTCAGATGCCTCATTTGAGGCTTGTCATAAGGGTTCTCTCCGATGAAGTACATGCGTTCTTCAAAGAAATTTTCTTTCTGAAACTTTGGACGCTTGGAGAAGGGCTGACGCTGAACTGGCTGAAGATTTTGCTGAGGAATAGGGGAGGAGACAACAATAGCAGTCTCTGGGTTGAGCACAATGAAGTCATTGTCTTGGGCGGGTACATTTTCTTCAGCATTTTCCTCAAGGTGAGGAATTTCATCAGCTGGTACTTCATGCTGAGGAGATTATGCTTGCTCTGGCTGAGCCTCGGGCTGAGGAATTTCCACTTCTTTCTCATTTGGAGGAGTTGGCTCAGTCTGTTCCTCATCTTGAGGAGTCTTCTCAGAATGTACAATTTCATCAGCATGAGGATTTTCAGCTTGTTTTTCCTCAGCTGGCTTTGTGGCAGAAGCAGTTTCATCAGCTGGTGCAGCTGATGCTTGAGCAGTCTCTTTCTGAGGAATAAGAGGTTGAGGACTGTCGTCAATCTGAATTTCCTCATCAGTGTGTTCCTCAGAGGCGACATCCTTCATTTCCTTATCTGCCCTTGTAGCTGGGTCATCAATGACGACCATCTCATAGGAAGGGCGACATTGAGAGGCACTGGGTCCAGAGGAGCAGTTTCTTCAATTTCTTTGAGGCGCTTTGCCTCTGTCTCTTCTACTGCTGAGGAGGCTTTTCTCTTCTTGGCTTCCTTTTCAGCAGCCCTTGTTTTCTTCACGTCTGATGCAGACGGAATTATCTTCTTCACCTTTGAAGCTTTTGCTGAAGGTGTTCTTTCTTCAGATTCTTCAGCTGGTAGTGAGGAACCAGCTGGAACAGAGTCATCAGCCTGCTTTGATGAAGCAGCTGGATCAGGAGCAGTCTCATCAGTGGCAGCAATTTCATCAGTTGCAGTTTCCGTGATGATTTCTTCAATGGCCGGTTCATCAACACGGCGCTCTTGGTGTTCTTCCTCAGCTTGAGGAGTTTCCTCCTCATCAGGAGATGCATCTGCTGGCTGCTCAACCAAGGGCTGAGGAGTTGGTGCTGGGGGTGCGGTTCTCTTGTTGTAGTCATCAACAGCACTAGTGGCTAGCTTGATGAAATTGCTCTTGATGCTTTTGCGATCTGACAGCTTGGCGTACTTGTCAGTCAATACTTGCAGCTCTGCCTGGGTTGACACCAGTGCATCAGGAGTTAGTTTGAGGAGATTCTGCCTGAGGAATTTCTCCTTTTTGGCTTTTGCAACCTTTGCCTACCTGGCCTGTTGTTCTTTCCACTTGGCTTCATTTATGAAGGTGGCCACCATGTGGCTGATGTCAGGAGGAAGTTTCAAATCATCAATGGGAGTGTTTGGATCCTCATACCAGATATTGATGTAGTCAAGGAGGGCCTTGGGGTCCATGGCCAGAGGAATAGCACTGCCTGATGCTTGAGCTACCCTTTCTTGCTTGTTTCTGATGATGGCTTGCAGGGTTTCATCATCATATTCATCACTTCCCTCTGATGCAGACGGGACTGCGATGATTTTGCTGGGGCTGGGCAGAGCTGCACATTCAGCAGTTGCCAAAGTCTTCACAAGAGGTGTTGAAGACTTTGTCTCCGAGCTAGTTGCAGCTGGGAGTGAGGAGCTGGAGCTGGTGGTCGTAGGTTTCACGACATGCTTCTGTACTGGTCTCTCTTGAGGCTTTGGAGGTGGAGCTGAGGATTTTGGTGCTGAGGAGATTGGTGCTGAGGGTTTTGGCGCTGATGGTTTTGGTGTTGAAGGTTTTGGTAACGAGGGTTTTGGTGCTGAGGGTTTTGTGACAGAAACCTGAGCAGACTTCTCTTGAGGCTTTGGAGCCCTTTGCTTTGATGGCACAGACTGCATGTGAGGAATTTCTGAGCCTGAGGTTTCTGCAGCTGAGGAATTTGCAGAACCGGAGGCAGCAGCTGAGGATTCATTAAATTTCCTCACTGCAGCTTCTTTCTCATCTGGGTAGTCATCAATTGTCATGAGACTTGAGGGATGTGCTACTTGATGATCCTCAAGTGGGGCCCTTCTGCCAGGAGGCTTCAAAGCGAATTTCTTCGCATATTTGGGAGTCAAACCTGTACTCCTTCCATTCCTTCGCCCATGGGCGTTCAATCTTCTGCAGCCGTATCTTTCTCTTGGCCATTGTCTCATGTTCATCAGGCGTACAATAGTCCAAGTATATGTCCTGAGGGATATCAGCAGTTGTGTTTTGCTCAAGTTTCTTTCCTCCCTTTTGTTTTCTCTCTTCCTCCATTTTCTTCAGTTGAGGACTTTGCTGATGATTTTGAACTCTTGAGGATTCTGATGAGCCTTGAAGAGTTTCTTCCAAAAATGCTGCAAATGAGTTAATGTGATGAGAACCGAGAGATTCATCAGCTGACATGTGTGTACCTGTGAACAGAGTATAGTTACGAGGAATTTGGAGAGGTCATATGCGTTCTCAGATTTGAAGAAAATGAAAAAGTTTGACAGTTTGAGGAATATAACCAGTGGCTGAGGAATTTGCCTAAGCATACTGTTCTTGGGTTCCAGAGTTGTACAGATCCGAAAATTCGCACAATTGAGGAATCTCGTGAAAATCTTAGATGCTTAGCATAGTTCATCAATGATTGTGGTGATAGGTAGTGTTTGAGGAATCATGTGCGCATCGTATCTTGAGGAAAAGCAGATTTCACATAGAAGATGTAAAATTTTAGATCTAACCTGCTGTAAAAATGGGATATAATTACCCTGGAAGGTGCGTACGAAGAACACAGAAAGTAGTGTTGGAGAGGCTCTTCGTTCGAGTGTCCAATGCACCCTAACTCGGCGACAGAGGACGTCTACGGCGGCGGCGGACGAAGATGGTCCGACTCTGGCGTGATTCTGGCAACGGAGAAGTCGAGGCAGTGAAGCTCTTCCTCACCGGCGATAAGACTTTCAGCGGTGGCGCTAGGGTTCGGTGGAGTGTGCTGTGGCAAGAGAGCGATGAGGCGAAGAAGAGGATGCCGAGGGGGATAAGGACATATTTATAGCCAAAAGTTACTGTTGGCGCGAAAATGTCGGACCAAATAGCCCCTGCCTCTACGTCTCCGCAGGACATGTGTAGCTCTCGTACGATGCGGTGGAGATAGTGGAGATCGTGGTTATCCGATCATGGGAAGTGGGGGTTCAGTTACTGTGCCTTTAAAGAAAACAATTTTTGAAGATTTGAGGATTTTCGTTACAAAATCATCAGCTGACAAGGATGCAGTGAGGATTTTGAACAAAATTTCAAGTAGAACGCATATGAAGAATTGAATAGACTGGATAAGTATAGCATAGAGGGAAAGTAGGGTCCGATCACATTCACTTAGCAGAAACATCAACTTGAAGAAATAGCAATAAGTGAATGCTGTTGAGGACTAGAAATCCCAGTCTATCTAGTCAAATGAAAGTCATCAAGTGTTTTTGAAGATTTTGTAATAAATCATCACAATGAAGAACAGCTGTTTTGAAGAAAAATGCATTGTGAGGAAATTGATCATTTGAAGAAAATCAACTTGAGGAATTTCACATTGGGCGGTGGCGTTACCCACCATATAAGAATGTTGATTACAGACGCCGCGTACAATTGTCGTAGGGCTCTGAGAATCAATTTCTTCGTTAATTTCTTCACATTTAGAGTGGCTTTCTTCATTAGTTGAAGAAAATCGTTTCATCATGTGTTGCACATCTAAGTCATCAACTTTGCATAAGTGTTAGGACGTGTGCATGTTTTTACAAAACATTTGAAGACTCTAAGATATTTAGCTCACATCGCAACTTGCAAAACCTTTTCTCATCCAAGGGCTTAGTGAAGATATCTGCCAGTTGATCATCAGTCTTCACATGGTCGATGAGGATATTGCCCTTGAGGACATGGTCCCGAAGAAAATGATGACGAATCTGGATGTGCTTGGTCTTCGAGTGTTGTACTGGGTTGTATGCAATCTTGATAGCACTCTCATTGTCACAGTAGAGAGGCACATTCTTCATGTTGATGCCGTAGTCCTTGAGGGTTTGCTTCATCCACAGCAATTGAGCACAGCAAGAACCAGCAGCAATGTACTCAGCTTCGGCAGTGGAGAGTGGTACGCAGTTCTGCTTCTTTGAGGACCAACAAACTAGTGATCTTCCGAGGAAATGGCATGTGCCAGAGGTTGACTTGCGATCCACACGGTCACCAGCATAGTCTGAATCAAAATACCCTACTAGATGAAGATTGGAGCCCTTGGGATACCATAATCCTAGTGTTGGTGTGTGAGCTAAGTATCGAAGAATATGTTTCACAGCTTTATGGTGTGATTCCTTCGGTTTTGCTTGAAAACGTGCACACATGCAAACACTAAGCATTATATCTTGCCTAGGTGCACATAGATACAATAAGGAGCCAATCATAGAACGGTATACCTGCTGATCGAAATCTTTACCATTTTCATCAGTGCCGAGGTGGCCGTTGGTAGGCATCGGAGTCTTGGCACCTTTGCATTCGTGCATGTCGAATTTCCTCAGAACATCCTTGAGGTATTTCTCGAGTGATATGAAGATTCCATTGCTTTGTTGACGAATTTGAAGACCTAAGAAGAATTTCAGCTCCCCCATCATGGACATCTGATATTCTTCACTCATCATGTAGGCAAATTCATCACTGTATCTTTTGTCAGTACAACCAAATATGATATCATCAACATATATTTGACATACAAATAGCTCATTATCATAGGATTTAGTGAAAAGAGTTGTATCGAGTGAACCAGGTTTGAAGCCTTTCTTCATGAGGAATTCCTTCAATGTATCATACCATGCCCGAGGGGCTTGCTTGAGGCCATACAGAGCCTTTTTGAGTCTGAAGACTTTGTCTGGATTCTTTGGATCCTCAAAACCTGGGGGCTGAGCAACATATACTTCTTCCTCAATCTTACCATTGAGGAATGCACTTTTCACATCCATTTGATATAAGGTGATGTTATGATGATTAGCATAAGCAAGTCGTATTTGAATAGTTTCAAGTCTAGCAACAGGTGCAAAAGTTTCATCGAAATCTATTCCTTCAACCTGGGTGTAGCCTTGGGCTACAAGTCATGCCTTGTTCCTCACCACTTGACCGTCCTCATCTTGCTTGTTTCGGAAAATTCACTTGGTGTCGATGATGTTGTGTTTGCGAGGATCTGGTCGTTTGACGAGCTCCCATACGTCATTCAGCTTGAATTGAAGAAATTCGTCTTGCATAGCTTGGATCCACTCCGGTTCCAGAAAAGCCTCAGCAACTTTTGAGGGTTCTATGATGGATACAAAGGAAAAGTGCCCACAAAAGTTAACTAAATGTGAAGCTTTTGAGCGAGTGAGAGGACCTGGCGCGTTGATGTCGTTGAGGATTTTGTCAAGTTCTACTTCGTTTGCAATCCTCGGATGAGCTAGTTGAGGATTTTGTCTGGGCTGAGGAAGTGGTGCTGTTGCAATTTCCTCAGGAACATCTTCTTGGTTTTTATCAGCGATGGGGATCGTTTCTTCACCAATTTCCTCAGTGGGAACAATGTCTTCAGTAGGCTTAAGCTTTATTGCTTCCTCAGGAGACAGCTTATCTGGATCAGAAGGCAATTGCTCTCTTTGCGAGCCATTAGTTTCATCGAACCGCACATCTACAGTCTCAACAACTTTGTTGTGATAGTTGTTGAAGACTCTATAAGTGTGCGAGTCCTTTCCATAACCGAGCATAAAACCTTCATGTGCCTTAGGTGCAAATTTTGAGCTATGGTGAGGACCTCTAATCCAGCATTTTGCACCGAAGACTTTGAAATAACTTACATTGGGTTTCTTGTCAGTGAGGAGTTCATATGAGGTTTTCTTGAGGAATTTGTGAAGATATACCCTGTTGATGATATGACATGCGGTGTTGATTGCTTCAGGCCAAAAGCGACGAGGAGTCTGATATTCTTCAAGCATAGTTCTAGCCATTTCAACCAGAGTCGTGTTCTTCCTTTCGACGACACCATTCTGCTGAGGAGTATAAGGAGCAGACAATTCGTGAGTAATACCAAGTTCATCAAGATAATCATCAAGACCAGTGTTTTTGAACTCGGTTCCATTATCACTCCTGATGTGTTTGATCTTGATGCCAAAGTTCGTCGAGGCCCTTGAAGATCGTTTGAAGATTTCCTGCACTTCGGTTTTATACACTATGATATGCACCCAAGTATATCTGGAATAATCATCAACTATGACGAAGCCATATAAAGATCCTGCATTGGTTAGTGTGGCATAGTGAGTAGGTCCAAATAAATCCATATGAAGCAATTCGAATGGTCGTGTGGTAGTCATGATGGTTTTAGAGGGATGCTTGGATCTGGTCATTTTCCCAGATTCACAAGCACCGCAGAGATGATCCTTGAGGAATTTGACTGATTCGATGCCGATGACATGCTTCTTCTTCGCAAGCGTGTGCAAATTCCTCATGCCTGCATGACCTAGTCTTTGGTGCCACATCCATCCTTCTGAGGTTTTTGCTAGTAAGCAAGTGGCTGGTTGAGGACCTGTAGATAAATCAACAATGTACAAATCCCCTCTTCTTACACCTTCGAAGACTTTGGATCTGTCAGATTCCATGATGACTACACATCTATATCTACCAAAGATAACAATCATATCAAGATCACAAAGCATCAAGACTGGCATGAGGTTAAAACCAAGGGATTCAACAAGGATCACTTTGTCCATATGCCTATCCTTGGAAATAGCTACTTTGCCAAGTCCCAATACCTTGCTTTTACCTTTGTCAGCATATGTGATTTGCTTCAAAGGTGATGGAGTTAGTTGCATATTCATCAGTAAGCTTTTATCACCAGTCATGTGATGTGTGCAGCCACTATCGAGAACCCACTCAGTATTTTTGGGTTTGTCATCCTGCAGATGAATTAGTACAGCTTACCATCTCATATGCTTCAGATTTGAAGAATATGATACTAATTTCATCAGTTCAGTAATTTCATCATAACAGAAATGTAAGGACGAGTGAAATATTTCTATTTCATCAATCATTAGCTTGCGTCCTATCAAGCATTTCCTCAGGTCTCCAGCAAATTCTTCAGATGATGATTTTCATCTGGAGACCTGACCTGCAGAAGTGATTAGTTCGATCTCTTCACCACCCACATCTGAAGGGGTGGCAAAGCGTTCATCATTCTGCGAGCACCATATGAGAAAGGTGGCATTGAAGCTAATGCACTTCTCTTAACAGTAGGGGGATTAAAGTACTCATATGAATATGCAGAGAACTGGTTTGGGGATTTATGAACATAATGATTTGAGGAGTAACGCTCATATTCATATTCCTTGTAGTTTCCCTGCATGTTAGACGCATAAGCACGGGTACGAGCATAGTTTTGACCAGTTGAGGATTTTGATCCTCTTGAAGACTTTGGTCCTCCTGAGGAATTTGATCTGGGGTTCAGATTCTTCAGTGGTGGTGTCATGAGGACATTCACCTGACGATCTTCAAGACAACTTTTGGGAACCCAGATTTTCCTCAGAGGAGGGCCATTCCTGCAGTTAGTTCCAACATATCGAGCAAATACTTCACCAGATTGATTTTTGAATAGTTTATAGTTGGAGTCAAATGACTCATCCGAGGAATAGGATAATTCACATGAGAAGCCAGTTAGATTAGATGGATCAAAAGGAGGCCCAGTAGCAGCAACCCATGATGTTTTGGGATACTGCTCGGGTTTCCAATAAGATCCATCAGCATTTAATTTCCTCTCAAAGGCAATTCCTTCTTTCCTCGGGTTCCTGTTCAAGATCTGCTTTTTGAGCACATCACAAAGGGTTTGATGTCCTTTGAGGCTTTTGTACATGCCTGTCACGTACAATTCCTTCAACCCTGCATTTTCATCAGTAACATTTGTGTTTTCCTCAAGTGAGGAAATAGACACAACAGGTGCAGTTGAAGAATTTGTAGCAATGGTAGCATTTGATGATTCTGGTGAGGAATTAGCAGTTTCGCGTTCAATGCATTTAAGACATGGAGGAATAAATTCAACTTGACTAGCGTTGATCTGTTGAGCTAGTAATGAATCATTTTCCATGCGAAGATCATCATGAGACATCCTCAGCTTTTCAAGATCAAGCTTCCTTTGAAGAAATTCATAGGAAAGCTTCTCATGATCAGTGAGGAGTGTATCATAACGATCCTGAAGATTATCAAATCTAGACTGAAGACTTTTCATGTCATCAGTGAGGATTTGGGTAAGGTTCATTTCATCATTCAACAGATCATCACTTTTGTCTAGCAGTTTCTGAAGGTTTTCCAGAGCAGTTTGTTGTTTAGTGGCAATAATAGCAAGTTTACTGTAACTGGGTTTCTTATAATCATTAGATTCACAGTCACTTGAATCAGAGGAGGAGGCATTATTTGATACCTTTGAACCTCTTGCCATGAAGCAATATGTTGGAGCGAAGTCATCAGCATAGTCATCAGTTTGGATGGTGCAATCATTTTCTTCAAGGTTGAAGATTGACTTGCTGACGAAAGTGGTTGCTAGTGCAAGACTAGCCTGTCTAGATTCTGAGTCTTCTCCAGAACCCTCTTCTTCATCACATTCCTCTGATTCTGCCTCGGAGTCCATTTCCTTGCCAATAAGTGCCCGAGCCTTTCTGAAACTAGTCTTCTTGTGTGATGAGGGCTTTGAAGATGAGGATTTTGAAGATCTCTTCTTCTTCTTCGAGTCATCAGAACTGACATCCTTGTATTTCTTCTTCTTTGATTCCTTTCCCCAACGGGGACAATCAGCAATGTAATGACCTGATTTCTTGCACTTGTGACAGGTTCGTTTCTTGTAGTCCTGAGATGCAGATTCTGATTTCCTCATGTATCTTCTTGAAGATTTACCGAACTGGCCACGTCGTGTATATCTCTGGAATTTCCTCACAAGCATTGCAAGCTCCTGTCCAAATTCTTCAGGGTCACAAATGTTGTCATCTGTGTCTTCTTCTTCAGATGAGGAAATTGCTCTAGCCTTCAGTGCACGTGATCTGGAATAGCTTTGTCCATATAGATCTCTCTTTTCTTCTAGCTGGAATTCATGAGTATTTAGCCTTTCAAGTATATCAGCTGGATCCAGCATCTTGTAGTCTGGTCTTTCTTGAATCATCAGAACTAAAGTGTCAAATGAAGAATCCAAAGATCTCAGCAGTTTCTTCACAACTTCATGATCAGTGATGTCTCGAGCTCCCAGTGCTTGCAGTTCATTTGATATGTCAGTAGGCGATCAAAGGTGTCTTGGCAGCATTCATTGTCATGTCTCTTAAAGCGATTGAAGAGATTGCGAAGAATATCAACACGAGAGTCACGTTGGGTTGATACTCCTTCATTTACCTTGCACAGTCTCTCCCAGATCAGTGTTGCAGAGCCCAAAGCACTTACTCTTCCAAACTGGCCAGGGCTCAGATGGCCACAGATGATGTTCTTCGCTTGAGAATCAAGTTGCTTGAATTTCTTCACATCAGCCGCAGTGACACTGGAAGAAATGATGGGGACGCCATTTTCCACAATATACCAGAGATCATTATCAATAGCTTGTAGATGCATTTGCATTTTGTTCTTCCAGAAGGGAAAGTTCTTTCCCTCGTAGGTAGGACATGCTGCAGTCACCTTAAACATGCCCGCAGTCGACATAACTAAAACTCCAGGTGGTTAAACCAAAATCACACAGAACAAGGGAGTACCTTGCTCTGATACCAATTGAAAGTGCGTTATATCGACTAAAGGGGGTGAATAGGAGATTTTTAGAATTTCATCACTGAGGAAATTCCTTTTGAGGAAATTCCTCACTGATGACTAACTTACAGCGGAAACAGTAGAGGATCAGACGTGCAAACGTTCACACCAGCAGTATTTCAGAGTGAAGAATGTGAAAACAGATTGCACAGTAAGCAGGCACGCAGAATACGGATGATGATTAACTATTGTGAAGAATTTGGGGTTGAGGAAATTCAGAGAAAGTCTTCAGCAAATTCTTCAAACAGTCACAGTGGAAGTCATCAACACATAATACAGAGAAAGTAAAGAGTTGAGGAATTAGAACCCGTTTCTCAGTGAAGACAGTCGTTGATGACCCAGTTCCAACTGTTGTGACAGTTGTACATCTGGTTTGGAGCGGCTTGGTATTGAAACCAAAGGACACCCAGTCCCGGGACACACACTCCCTACCGTATTCTCCTTGAGCTAAGGACACACAGTCCTCGCCCAACACTCGCGGTAAGTCTTCAGGGCAGACTTCCAAACCCTCACAAACTTGGTCACTCGACGATCCACAATTAACTGCTGGAACGTTCTAGACCATGACGCCTAACCGTCTGGAGGATGCACAGTCCTCGAAGGTAAAAGGCTTCAGTCCCACACAGGAACAACTTCTTCAGTGATGCTCAATCACTAGGTTTGGTTTGTGGTTTCGGTGGGTGGTGTATTTCCTCACTGATGAATTACTCTCGAAGACTCTGAGGAATTTGGGTTGCTCTTATGACAAGTGTCAGTTTCTAACGGAGCAGCCAACCAGTTAGTGGTTGTGGGGGTGGCTATTTATAGCCTCGGAGCATCCCGACATGATTTGACACTAATGCCCTTAAATAATATGACCGTTGGAGTGGATAAGACCAGTGACTTGGCGTGGTTATCGAAACGGTCGGAACCCTCAATTGTGAGAGTCCTCATGTCACTCATATTCCTCACTTGAGGCTTTTGGTAGGATTTGGCTTGGGTTGAGCATCATGAGGAAATCCATTCCATAGTGTAACTTCGACCCCCTTTAACAGTACGGTGTTCCTATTCATCAAATGCGAAGAAAGTAAAACAGAAAGTGTAAATCTTCACGCTTCAAATTCTTCAGAATGATTTTCTTCAGGAACCACCGGTCTTCTCAATATCATTATCTTCATGAGGAATATCAATTTCATCGCAGATTCCTCACGATTCATTTCTTCAGCTTCAGACCAATTTCTTCAACTGAAGATATACATTTTTAGGGGTCGATATTCTTCAAATATCTCAAACTCCTCAATCACTTATAGATCATGTGTACACTTATAAACTCATTATATACTTAACCTATAAGTCTTCAAACCACCAAAATCACTAAGGGGCACTAGATGCACTTACAAATACATACCACCCAGTTTCACCTATCAACAAAAGAAGAAATTCTTCTTTGATTGGAGACACTACTTTTGGGATGATCCTCACCTTTATAAGGAAGGAGTAGATGGTTTTATTAGATGTTGTGTGCCTAAACATGAACAGGGACAGATCCTGCAGAAGTGTCATTCTGAAGCCTACGGAGGACACCACGCTGGAGATAGAACTGCCCATAAGGTATTGCAATCAGGTTTCTATTGGCCCACTCTCTTCAAGGATGCCCGAAAGTTTGTCTTGTCTTGTGACGAATGCCAAAGAATAGGGAACATCTGTAAGCGTCAGGAAATGCCTATGAACTATTCACTTGTCATTGAACCATTTGATGTCTGGGGCTTTGATTATATGGGACCCTTCCCGAGTTCCAATGGGTACACTCACATCTTAGTTGTTGTGGTTTACGTCACTAAGTGGGTAGAAGCTATCCCCACTAAAAATTATGATCACCACACCTCTATTAAGATGCTTAAAGAAGTCATATTCCCATGATTTGGAGTCCCTAGATATCTGATGACTGATGGCGGTTGACACTTCATTCATGGTGTTTTCCGCAAGATGCTCGCTAAGTATGATGTCAACCATAGAGTTGCATCTCCTTATCATCCTCAGTCTAGTGGTCAAGTGGAGTTGAGTAATAGGGAGATCAAGTTGATCTTACAAAAGACCATCAATAGATCTCGAAAGAACTGGTCTAGCAAACTTGACGATGCACTATGGGCTTATAGGACTGCTTATAAGAATCCCATGGGCATGTCACCGTATAAAATGGTTTACGGTAAGGCTTGTCATTTACCTCTTGAGCTAGAACACAAAGCTTATTGGGCAATCAAAGAGCTCAACTTTGATTTCAAACTTGTCGGTGAGAAGCGGTTGTTTGATATCAGCTCGTTAGATGAATGGAGGGCCCAGGCATATGAGAATGTCAACTTGTTCAAGGAAAAGGTTAATAGATGGCACGACAAACGAATACAGAAACGAGAGTTCAAGGTAGGTGATTTTGTCTTACTATACAATTCTCATTTGAGATTCTTTGCACGCAAGCTTCTCTCTAAATGGGAAGGTCCCTATGTTATCGAGGAAGTATATCGTTCTGGTGCCATCAAAATCAATAACACGGAAGGAAATTTTCCTAGAGTGGTAAATGGGCAAAGAATCAAGCATTACATCTCTGGTACTCCCATAAATGTTGAGACCAATATCATCAATGTCATAACTCGAGAGTACATAAGGAATGTTTTTCAGCCTCTTTCAGACCCTGAAAACGAAGGGGTATCTGTTTCGGTAAGAAATTGGACTCCGATGCTTTTCCAATAGGAAATTTCCTCCGCTTTGGAATTTTTGGAAAATTAGAAAAATAAAAAGCAGTCCGAAGAGCGCAAGAGGCGGCCACAAGCCCTGCCACCGCCCCCTACCCCCCTGGTGGCGGAGGGCAAGCTTGTGGGCACCTCGTGTGCCTCCCGAACTCCGTTTTCTTGCGGAGCACTCCTTCTGGTCCAGAAAAAACAATATATACTCGCCCGAAGGTTTTGATCTCCGTATCGCGTAGTTTTCCTCTGTTTTCGTTTCGAGCATGTTTTTGCCGCAGATCTAGGTCAAGATGTCTTCTCAGGATTCAGAGAGGGAGAGCTATGTGGATGACTACCTTGCTAACCCCAAGGTCTATGGGGACTTGGAACCATATGGCTGGACCACTGATGAGGAAGAGGACTATGAGCCCAAGGGGAAGGAACAAACGAGTTCCGATGAAGAGGAGGCTCCTCTACCTCAAGCTGCAAACACCCATGTGGAGTTCAAGAAATCAAGCCTCCACAACTCCAAGAGGAAGCCTAAGACCATATTTATCCCCTCTCATTTCTTGCAAGAGAGTAAGCAGGAGCTTTGCCATAGAGTGTTGAAGCTTGAGGAGGAAAATGACGATTTAAGGGAGCAAAACTTTTTGCTCAAGTGGAAATTAGACAAGCTCAAGACTACTTCAACAGCTCCACCACCATCACCACCAAAGGAAGACAACTAAGAATTGGTATGGGCAATCCCCTTGGCTTCTGCCAAGCTTGGGGGAGTTGCCCTGGTATCGTATCACCTTTATATCTTTTGCTTTTACCTTTGTTTTAGTTCTTTCCTTTTCAGTTTTTATTTCTTCTCTCAGTGGAATAAGTCTTTAGTGTTTAGTTTGAGTCTTTTGCTTTTGTCTCTCCCCCGATGTATTCGAGCTTACGAGCTATATAATAAAGAGTATCTTAGTCAAGGGCTTTGCTTTGTTCCATGATCAAAAGTATGAAAAGAACGATAGCATGAAAGATCATGAGACGATCTTATGGAAAGTGATAACTTCACTTATGACACGTATGATGATTGAAACTTGTTGATAATAAAACAACATAGACCTCAGTCATTGTTGTAACTAATAAGAAGTAATAAGGAAAGAGAGGTTCACATATAAATATATCAACTATTACATGCTTAGGACTAGATGTTGGACAAGGAAGACAACATAATGAATTGTGTTTGCTTGGTTCCAAACAATGTTATATGAATAGAGATCCCTTAGCATGTGACGATTGCTTCCACCTCATATTAGCCAAAACTCCCGCACCAAGTAGAGATACTACTTGTGCATCCATAAACCTCCAACCCAGTTTTGCCATGAGAGTCCACCATACCTACCTTTGGATGGAATAAGATCCTTCAAGTAAGTTGTCATAGGTGCAAGCAATAAAAATTGCTCTATAATATGTATGATGTATTACTGTGTGGAAAATAAGCTTTGTACGAACCTGTGATGAGGAAGACATAAAAGCGACAGACTGCATAATAAAGTTCTTTATCACGGGAGGCAATATAAAGTGACGTTCCTCCGCACTAAGAGGACACACATTCAAACCTCAAAAGCGCATGACAACCTCTGCTTCCCTCTACGAAGGGCCTATCTTGTACCTTTCCTTTTTGTCCTTGTAAGAGTCATGGTGATCTTCACCAATTCCCTATTTTGCCTTTGTCTTGGCTACCGTCACATGCTTGGGAAAGATCTATATTCATATATCAACTTGGAGTTGAGTACTCATGCTTTATTATTGTTGACTTTACCCTTGAGGTAGATTGTTGGGAGGCAAAACTATAAGCCCCTATCTTCCTCTGTCTCCAGCTGAAACTTTGACACCATGAGTACCATGTGAGTTGTAACAATTGTGGAAAACAAAGAGATGATTGAGTATGTGGGTTTGCCTTACAAGCTCTTATTTGACTCTTTCTCATGTTGTGATAAATTGCAATTGCTTCAATGACTATGGACTATTGTTGGTTACTTCTCGGTAAGGTTTTTGCTTCATGCTTTGCTTTGTGAAGGAATTGTTACTTTCTCATAAGAATCTTTATGATGTATTGTTGTTCTATGTGTGATCATGATGCCCTCATGTCCGTATTATGTTTTATCGACACTTTCGTCCCTAAACATGTGGACATGTTTATGGAACTTGGTTTTCGCTTGAGGACAAGCGAGGTCTAAGCTTGAGGCAGTTGATACGTCCATTTTGCATCATGCTTTCATGTTGATATTTATTGCTTTATGGGATGTTATATTACTTTGTGGTACCATATTTATGCCTTTTCTCTCTTATTTTGCAAGGTTTATTTGAAGAGGGAGAATTCAGGCAGCTGGAATTCTGGACTGGAAAAGGAGCAAATATTAGTCCACTATTCTGCACATCTCCAAATGCCCTGAAAAGCTACGTGGATTTTTTTGGGATTATCTAAAAAAATATTGGGCGAAAGAAGTACCGGAGGGGGGCTACCAGGGCGCCACAAGCCCTGCGACCGCCACCCCCTGGTGGCGGAGTGGGGGCTTGTGGGCTCCCTGACGGCCCACTAGCCCCCCTCTTTTGCTATATGAAGGGTTTTGGTCCAAAAAAATCATTCGGGAGCTTTTTCGTGGTTTCACCGCCGCCATGAGGCGGAACTTGAGCAGATCCAATCTAGAGCTCCGGCAGGATGATCCTGCCGGGGAAACTTCCCTCCCGGAGGGGGAAATCGTCGCCATCGTCATCACCAACACTCCTCTTGTCGGAGGGGAGGCATCTTCATCAACATCTTCATCAACGCCATCTCCTCTCCAATCCCAAGTTCATCTCTTGTAACCAATCTTCGTCTCGCAACTCCGATTGGTACTTGTAAGGTTGCTAGTAGTGTTGATTACTCTTTGTAGTTGATGCTAGTTGGATTACTTGGTGGAAGAGTTTATGTTCAGATCCTTGATGCTATTCATTACACCTCTGATCATGATTATGATTATGCTTTGTGAGTAGTTACTTTTGTTCCTGAGGACATGGGATAGGTCATGTTGATAATAGTCATGTGAATTTGATATTCGTTCGGTATTTTGATATGATGTATGTTGTCTTTTCCTGTAGTGGTGTTATGTGAACGTTGACTACGTAACACTTCACCATATTTGGGCCTAGAGGAAGGCATCGGGAAGTAGTAAGTAGATGATGGGTTGCTGGAGTGACAGAAGCTTAAACCCCAGTCTATGTGTTGCTTCGTGAGGGGCTGATTTGGATCCAATAGTTTAATGCTATGGTTAGACTTTGTCTTAATTCTTCTTTTGTAGTTGCGGATGCTTGCGAGAGAGGTTAATCATAAGTGGGATGCTTGTCCAAGTAAGGGCAGTACCCAAGCACCGGTCCACCCACATATCAAACTATCAAAGTAACGAAACACGAATCATATGAACATGATGAAACTAGCATGACAGAAATTCCCGTGTCTCCTCGGGAGCATTTTTCCTCCTATAAGACTTTGTTCAGGCTTGTCCCTTGCTACAAAAGGGATTGGGCCACTTGCTGCATCGTTTCTACTACTTGTTACTTGTTACTTTTTGCTTGCTATGTTTCACCTCGCTACACAATCACTTGATACGCTACTTTCAGTGCTTGCAGTTATTACCTTGCTGAAATCCGTTTATCAGAGCCTTCTGCTCTTCGTTGGGTTCGACACTCTTACTTATCGAAAGGACTACGATTGATCCCCTATACTTGTGGGTCATCACTGCACACCTTTTTAAGAGAGAGAGACATGCACTCATCGTGACTTTTGCTAGAATGCTTCACTTATATCTTTTGAGCTAGATACTTTTGCTCTGTGTGCTTCACTTATATATTTTAGAGCACGGCCGTGCGTGATTTGGTAGTTGGCTTATGCTATGAAAGTAGTCCCAAATGTGATAGGTACCCAAAGAGGATGCAAAAACCTCTATCTTCATGTGCATTGAGTAGAAAGAGAAGTTTTGATTCCTCTCAAATAGTTTTGAGACATGGATTTGGTAATATTAAGAGTTATGTTAGTAGGGTGTTGTGAATCTAGAAATACTTGTGTTGAAGTTAGTGATTCCCGTAGCATGCACGTATGGTGAACCGCTATGTTAGGAAGTCGGAGCATAATTGATCTATTTATTGTCATCCTTTGTGTTGAGGTCAGGATCGCGCGATGGTTTACACCTACCAACCATTCCCCTCGGAGTATGCATTTAGCATTTTTTCGATTACTAATAAAAACTTTAGCAATAAGTATGTGAGTTCTTCATGACTAATGTGAGCCCATGGTATAGATGCACTTTCACCTTCCACCATTGCTAGCCTCTCTAGTGCCGCGCAATTCTCGCCGGGACACAAACCCACCAAATTCCTTCCTCAAGACAGCCACCATATCTACCTACTATGGCATTTTCATAGCCATTCCGAGATATATTGCCAGGCAACTCCCACCGTTCCGTCTCATGACTTGTGCCATCACTCTCATATTGCCATTGCATGATCGTAAGATAGCTAGCGAGATGTTTCAACGTCATACGCCATGCTAGATCGTTGCACATCCCGGTACACTGCCGGAGGCATTTCCTATGGAGTCATCATTGTGATCTTTGAGTTGTGAGTAAATAAAAGTGTGTTGATCATCATTATTAGAGCATTGTCTCATGTGAGGAATAAAAAAAGAGGCCAAAGAGCCCAAAAGCAAAAAAAAGGAGAAAATAAAAAAGAGAGGCCTAAGAGCCCAAATGGAAAAAAAGAGAAAAAGAGAGAAGGGACAATGCTATTATCTTTTTCCACACTTGTGCTTCATGATAGCACCATGTTCTTCATGATTGAGAGCTTCTTGCTTTGTCACTACCATATGCTAGTGGGAATCTTCATTATACAACTTGGCTTGTATATTCCAATAATGGGCTTCCTCCAAATTGCCCTAGGTCTTCGTGAGCAAGCAAGTTGGATGCACACCCACTAGTTTTCCTTTTGAGCTTTCACATACGTATAGCTCTAGTGCATCTCTTGTATGACAATCCCTACTCATTCACATTGATATCTATTAATTGGCATCTCCATAGCCCATTGATATGCCGAGTCAATGTGACCATCTCCTCCTTTTTGTCTCAAAACCACCACCACACTCTATTCCACCTATAGTGTTATATCCATGGCTCGCGCTCATGTATAGCGTGATAGTTATAAAAAGTTTGAGAAATTAAGGGTGCGAAAACAATTACTTGGCCAATACCAGGGTTGTGCATGATTTACATTAGTTGTGTGAGGATGATTAAGCATAGCCAGACTATATGATTTTGTAGGGATAACTTTCTTTCGCCTTGTTATTTTGAAAGTTCATGATTACTTTGCTAGTTTGCTTGAAGTATTACTATTTTCATGTCAATAGCAAACTATTGTTTTGAATCTTACGGATCTGAACATTCATGCCACGTGAAAGAAGTTGCAAAGGACAACTATGCTAGGTAGCATTCCACATCAAAAATTCATTCTTTATCACTTCCCTACTCGAGGACGAACAGGAGTTAAGCTTGGGGATGCTTGATACGTCTCCAATGTATCTATAGTTTTTGATGGTTTCATGCTATTATCTTGTCAAACTTTGGATGTTTTGCATGCCTTTTATATATGTTTTGGGACTAACTTATTAACTCAATGCCAAGTATCAGTTCTTGTTTTTTCCATGTTTTTGACCCCTTTCAGAGGAGATTTTGAAACGGAGTCCAAACGGAAGAAAATCCCCGAAAAGATTGTTTCTGGAACGGAAGAAGATCGGGGAGTTTGGGAGCCAAGGCAGGGGAGCCCCAGGGGCCCCACAAGCCCCCACCACGTGGCTAGGGGGGAGGCCGTGCCATCCAGGCTTGTGGGCCCCCTGAGCGTCCCCTGACCTAGGGGTTGCGCCTATAAATTCTCTAAAAATCCCCAAAAAATCAGGACAACATCGCAATCACTTTTCCGCCGCCGCAAGCTTCTGTCTCCGCAAGATCCCATTTAGGGCACGTCCTGGTGCCCTGCCGGAGGGGGGATTCAGACACGGAGGGCTTCTTCATCAACACCATGACCTCTCCGATGATGCATGAGTAGTTCACCATAGACCTACGGGTCCATAGCTAGTAACTAGATGGCTTCTTCTCTCTCTTGGATCTTCAATACAAAGTTCTCCATGATATTCATGGAGATCTATCCGATGTAATCTTCTTTTGCGGTGTGTTTGTCGAGATCCGATGAATTGTGGATTTATGATCAGATTATCTATGAATCTTATTTGAGTTTCTTCTGATCTCTCTTATGCATGATTTCATATCCTTGTAATTCTCTTCGAGTTGTGGGTTTTGTTTGGCCAACTAGATCTATGATTCTTGCAATGGGAGAAGTGCTTGGTTTTGGGTTCATACCGTGCGGTGACCTCACCCAGTGACAGAAGGGGTAGCGAGGCACGCATCGTGTTGTTGCCATCAAGGGTAAAAAGATGGGGTTTTCATCATTGGTTTGAGATTATCCCTCTACATCATGTCATCTTGCTTAAGGCGTTACTCTGTTCGTCATGAGCTCAATACACTAGATGCATGCTGGATAGCGGTCGATGTGTGGAGTAATAGTAGTAGATGCAGAAAGTATCGATCTACTTGTCTCGGACGTGATGCCTATATGTATGATCATTGCCTTAGATATCGTCATGACTTTGCGCGGTTCTATCAATTGCTCGACAGTAATTTGTTCACCCACTGTGATATTTGCTATTTTGAGAGAAGCCTCTAATGAACACTATGGCCCCGAGGGTCTACTCCACACCATATTTTCAGCCTTCCACTTTCTACTTCGTTGCACTTTCCTCCTTTAGATCTCACTTTGCAAACAATCTTGAAGGGATTGACAACCCCTTTGAAGCGTTGGGTGCAAGCTTGTTTGTGTTTGTGCAGGTACTTTGGACTTGACGAGGCCCTCCTTCTCGATCGATACCTTGGTTCTCAAACTGAGGGAAATACGTACTGCTCCTGTGCTGCATCACCCTTTCCTCTTCAAGGGAAAAACCGACGCAAACCAGAGAAGTAACAAGAAGAATTCCTAAGCGCCAGGGAAGGACTTTTTTTGCTGCAGCATACCAGTGTTGGGGAACTTAGCATGGGAAACAAAAAAATTCCTATGCACACGAAGACCTATCATGGTGATGATCATCTACGAGAGGGAGATCGGATCCACATACCCTTGTAGATTGCTAAGCGGAAGCATTAATAAACATGGTTGATGTAGCAGTACGTCTTCACGATCCGTCCCACGAACCGTCTCGTGATTCGTCCCGATCAAGTGTCAAACGGACGGCACCTCCGTGCTCCGCACACGCAAAGCTCGATGATGATTTCCGCCTTCTTGATCCAACAAGAGATATGAGGATGTAGATGAGTTCCCCGGCAGCGCGACGGCGCTCCGGTGGTGGTTGTGATCTATTCCTGCAGGGCTCCGCCCGAGCTCCGCAGAAAACTGATCTAGAGGAAGAACTACGAAGTAGAGGTTTAGGGTTGCACGTGGAAAAGTTGTGTCTCAAACAGACCTAAACCTCTAGTATATATAGGAGCAAGGAGGGGGCAGGCCTTGCGCCACAAGGGAGGAGCCCTTGGGTCGGCCCAAGTGGAGGAGGGAGGAGTCCTCCTCCAATCCCACTTGGATTAGGACTCCTTCCTTAATTCCCCACCTCTTTTGGATTTTCCACTTTTTCCTCATGGGCTTTCCTTGGATGACTTTGTCAGCCCATTATGCCTTATTGTGCATCCAATAAACCCACGTGGACCCCTTGGGCGTGGTGGGCCCACCCAGTGGGCCCACGGAACCCATTCGACACTCCCGGTACACTGCCGGCAATGCCCAAAAACATTCCGGAATCCAAATACCAACTTCCTATATATCAATCTTCGTTTCCGAGCCATTCTGGAACTCCTCGTGACATCCGGGATCTCATCCGGGACTCCGAACAAAACTTCGGTCACCAACACATATAACTCAATTATACTGAAACGTCACCGAACCTTAAGTGTGCAGACCCTACGGGTTCGAGAACTACCTTCGCTCTTGTTCCTAGAAGTGTTGCCACTAAGCCTATCTTTGAGAGTCATCATAAGATTAGTTGTACTATTGAAGAGCTTTTTGATGATCTTTGTGATGGTCCAATTGATACAACTTGATCTTTTTGCATCATGCCTAGCTCAAAGTCATAAAAGAAAGCACTTCTTGGGAGGCAACCCAATTTGTTTTTACTTTCAGTCTTGGTGGTCTTCATGCTTGTTACTACTGTAGCAACATAATTGTATCTTTATTTTCAATCTTTGTGCCAAGTTTTAGCCTCCGATTGCAAGAAAGTTCAAAAGTTGTGACATGTTGCCCAGAAACATATTATGTCTGCTTGACGAAAAAATTCGCCAAAAATCACCAGATCTTCTTTTGGTTCTGAATATTTTTGACATCATGCTATATGTAATTGTATATCTGGCGTCTGTTCTGAGTATTTTGATTTGAGTTGCAGAAGTGCCCTGAAACAATCATTTTGCAAATCTTAACCTTTCTTTTTCTTTGCAAAAACCTTTTGGCAATCTTGAGAAACAGTAGCTCTTCATGAAAATCTTTATTTCTAGAAGGGAATAAATTATTTTATTATGGGCACTAACCACTCTAATCAGCTTATGATGAGTTTCGTATGAAGGGAGTTTTCAAGTATGCGATGGAAGATGATGAAAGAAGATCCAGGAGTTTCAAGCGCTCAAGCTTGGGGATGCCCCCATGCACCCCCAAGAAATATTCAAGTAGACTCAAGCGTCTAAGCTTGGGGATGCCTCAGTGCATCCCCTTCTCTATCAACAATCATCAGTTCGTCCTTCTCCATGCTATATTTTTATCACATCATATGTTTTGTGCTATGCTTGGACCATCCCGCTCTTTACTTTTTAGGTTGTTTTAGTTTTGCTTGTTGTTCATAAAAATTTGGGACCTAGCCTTCTTTGTTTGGGAGAGAAACACGCTCCACTCCACCCTAGAACAAAACATAGGTTTTCATGTTTATCTTTTTGTGTGTTCTTTATCTTTTCATAGCTGCTGTCATGCTTAGCTCTTAGTTTTCATGCTTTATCTTTTTATGAGATTTTATTTAGGTTGCTTTTGGAACTCTCTTCAGTTATCATGCTTATCTTGTTTAGATAGTTGGCTTGTTGCACTGAGTTGTGTGTCTTCCATGAGTAGGTAATTGAGGTTGCTATTTAAGTATAGTAGTAACTTGCAATAGTTTTGAGGTATTAATTTGAGTAATGTTTGGACTATTGGTGTCAAGAGCTTGAGCCTATTAGTGATAGGTGTCGTATTTTGGGAAATCCGTGTGTTTTTCAAAAAAAAATATTAGTTGAGAACTCTAGCTACTAGACAGATCGCTAACATCTCGAGGGGTTGGAATATATAGAGTACCCTCACGTTACCATGGGTCGAGGATGCGCAAGCATAACCAAACCCCCAAACACTCCTCCTCGGGGTGCTTGTCTCTTTGTGAATCTCCTCACTAGATAGAGATTTACCGATAATAAGTGCATGAGTTCTTCGGACGAATGTGAGTATTCGATTGTTGGCACTTTTACCATCCATATTTTGCTAGCCTCTTCGGTACCGTGCATTGCCCTTTCTCATCTTGAGAGTTCGTGCAAACTTCGTCGGTGCATCCAAACCCTTGGCATGATACGCTCTGTCATCATAAGCCTCATTGTATCTTTCCTCAAAACAACCACCATACCTACCTATTAAGGCATTTCCACAGCCTTTCCGAGATACATTGCCATGCAACATCCACCATATCATGACTTGATCTTCATGTCATACATGCTTTTGCTTGATCAAGGATCCGCATGCTAGTTGGGCCTTGCCCTTATTATTGCTACATGATGCGCTAGTTTCATTACATATCCTCCTACACTGGCAGAGGCATACATTTGCATACATCATGATAGTTTTCCTTTATCTTTATGCAAAGTACTTCTTATAAAGTGTGAAGAACTTTTTATTCTTGTAAAACATAGAGTGTTTCCCTTAAGTGAGGAAAAGATCCCAAATAGGACAAATTAAAAGATCCCAAAGAGGAAAAATTAAAAGATCCCATAGAGGACAAATGAGAGATAAATAGAAAGAGCCAAATAGGCCACACAAAAAAGAAAAAAAAAGAAAAAGAAATAAAGAAATAAAAAGAGAGAAGGGGGCAGCACTACTATTCCTTTTGAAAGATCCACACCCGTACTCCATGTTATATTTGTATTCCATAGAGATTATCATTCATGTATAACTATGTGGGGACCCTTACACTATAGAACTTGGCTTGCGTATTCCAATGATGAGCCTCCTCAAATGAGCTCTAGGTCTTCATGATCAAGCAAGTTGGATGCACCCCCACTAGTTCCATTGGAGAGCTTACCTTAGCTCATATGTGCATCCGTTGCATGGCAATCCCTACTCCTCACATCATATCTATCATTTGGCTTTCTCTCGCCTATGATTGTCCTCATTGATCTGAGCCTTCCACACCTTTTTGTCTTCCTTCCCCATCATTATTCTCTTTTCCATCCTAAGTGCCAACATATCTTGCTTGCGCTCATCCATTGCATGAGTGCTCAAAGTCGAAAGGGAGAGGATCATTTTGACTTGTGCCTCACTAGTGGTCTGGGGATGAGTTAAAATAAGATTCCGAAGGACACCAAGTGTGAAGTTTTAGTAGATTGAGTTATCAATTAAACTATAAAACATTTTTATGCTCTAAACTCATCTCCCACTTATATCACAGAATCACCATTGGAGACATTCGAGTCACGGACAACGAGAGCTCTTGCACCTTTATGTTCTTACTTTGCTATTTTCAATACTAAATATAGACTCTTGCTTGCTATTGTCTTGACTTGAATTGCATATCTTACTTGCTTTACTTTGAAGTTCTTATATGTGTGTAAGCCTGTCACCACAAAAATTATTTGTGTTATCATTTACCTACTCGAGGACGAGTATGAATTAAGCTTGGGTATGTTGATACGTCCCAAACTTATCTATAATTTTTTCTTGTTCCATGATCTTTTGGGTGACATTGTTATAGGTTTTGCTACACTTTTATACCTTCTTATACATATTTGGACTAACCTACTAACTCACTACACCCAGTGCCAGTTTCTGTTTGTTGATGTCTTTTTTGCAGGGACTTTTACCGAAATTTACAAAGCCCCAAAAATCCTGAGAAAAATATATAAAAATTAGCGTGACGGAAGCTTCATGAAGCACGAAGATGGGCCAGAGGGGAGCCAGGGCCTGCCTAGGCAGCCTCCCTACGCGGCCCCCTTCCTGGTCGCGCCACCAGGTCACCTGGGTGGGGACCACCTCCTCTGGTGCCCTCCTTCAGCCTACATTTACCTCTTCGATAGGAAACCCTTCCAGGAGATCAAGAGTCGCGAATTTCTCCATCGTTCTGCCGCCTCAGCGCTCCCGCGATCGGGAGCGCCAGAAGACCTCTTCCTGGCACCCTGTCGGAGGGAGGATTGACCTCCGAGAGCTTCTCCACCACCATAGACGTGTCCCGGACGTGGCATGAGTAATCCTCCTTGGACCATGAGTCCATGACCAATAGCTATGTGATGTATTCTCTCCAATCTTGTGCTTCAATGATTAGCCCTTGTGAGCTTCCCTACATGATCAAGGCATCTATGTAATTTTCCTGCTGTTGCTATGCTCGATTTGCTGGGATCCGATGGATTATGAGATTATGTTCAGATTTTGATGAGTTATATATTTGGTTATCCTTTTATATTATGTTCTTTAGTGATTCATGCATGTTATTCGTTGCTCTTTATTTATTTGGCCGAGTAGTAGATTGTAACTCCAAGAGGGAGCGTTATGCATGATTGTGGGTTCATGCCCCCTAATGTCTAGCTTGAGTGACAGAAACATGAGACTAGGGGTTGTGTTGTTGCCACCAGGGAGAAAACAACGGTGCTTGTGACAGCGGTTGCAAGGATTGTTTACCTTACGCAAAGTACGTTAATGCAGTTGTCCGTTGCTTTGAGTTTACACCTTGGGTGGGGCTCGCAACTTAATATCTGCGGGATGTTCTGGATAGATATCTCAAGGTGGATGATTAGTAAGTAGATGCTAATGAATAAATGGTCTACTTGTCTTGGCGTACTGCCCATTACTTTTGAGCCTCTAACTTTCTAGTAGCATGATTAGCATTACGGTCACTGTTCAAGAATTCATCCAAATAATCTGTTAATGGGCCAGTTAATCGCTACTCATTGGGTGGTCGATTTGAATAACACCTATTCATTGCGTTAACTTCTCGGGCCAATTAAATGGACTATCAGGCCGATTAAATGGTATGTTAGACCGATAAAGAGGTTGTCAGGTCGATTAATCGGAGGTGGCCTACTAACTCATGGGCCAAAAAGGCCCAAATTTTTGGCATGTAACCCCTCCCATCCTCTTCTCGCTCCTCAATACCTAGGATTTGATCAAACAATACCATATTATGGTATACCTCATAGGTGAGAGCATGAGATTAGGGTATAATACATAAAAAAAAACCAGAATGTGTTCACAGGTTCCTATTTAATCTACCGGTTAGTGGTCGACCGATTAATCCAGTTAATAGGACGATTCAACGATTGATCACTACTCCCAAGCCGACCGAGCAGCTACCAGTTACCGATTTCCTTAACAATGATTGCAGTGCGTTTATAATTCTGTCAATTGCCTAGCTGTAATTTGTTTACCCATGCATAGTTGTTAATCGTCTTTTGGGAGAGAGACATCACTAGTGAACATCATGTGACTCCGGTCCATATTACCACCATTGTTTACACCTCCACTATTTACTGCTTTTATTTACTTTTCCCGCTTGTGTTTTGATCCTTTGCAAACTACAAGGTCAAAGAGATTGACAACCTTTGTGTACTTGTTGGAAACAAAGTTATTTGTTGTGTGTGCAGGTCCACGTCTTCTGCTAGTGCCAGAGCAGCGGACACCTACTTGTTGATCCTCAGAGTCCTCCTAGTTCGATAAACCTTACAGTCCCCGTGTAAGGGAAATCTGCTGCTGACTACATCTCCACCTTCCACTTGGGGTAACCAACGAGGGGTGGGAAGTATATCCATCAACTCGTCGTCAGCAGCCCAGACCAAGCATGGTGTCCACCATCACATTCCAACAACGATGACCTCCATGGGTACTCAAGACATCGTCTTCATAAAGGGGTTCATGCCGCCGGGAGAAACGTCGGAACCAGGGCATAAAGGAAAGCAGGAAGCGTTAAACCCTTTTCATGTATATCACTCTCTCTAATTCCTTACGTTTTAAGAGCAGTTATAAAATTACCAAAACACGGACACTCTATTTTTCGCGACACCCAAATAGACGAGTGAACCGCATCAGACAGAAGAACACACTGCTTTGGATGAGAGAACCGCACTCCATCGCATAGTCAAGCGAACTTCATGGATTCTTTTCTTGGACCTAAAATTTTCCCACACAAGGAAGTGGAGTGAGCTTCATTTCGGGCGTAAGTAAACTGCAACATTATCGATAAGTAAACCGCATTATTTTGTTGTCACATCTTTAACATTTTTCTGCACTTCATATTGGGAGGAAGTAAACCGCGACAATACCAAACCGAACTGTGAATAGGTAAGAAGATAACTGCATCACGCTTTTTTTCTTCTTTTGTTGTTCCTTGTCACTCTTTTTGTTTGATTTTCTCTGGTGCACAAGTACTTTGAGAACTATCTCACAAGGACAAGTGAACCACACCACATTTCCTAAAGAAAAACAACAAACCAAGGGAGAACAGAAAAAAATAGGTAGACAAGTCTTGCTTCCACCAGACCAGGTAAATTGCATGCATCACACATCCGCACTGCAACGTCGCTAGGCCGAGCCGAAACTGAGCTCCCACGCGCTAGGGAACTGCACGCTCGTCGTCCTCTCACGTCCCAACCGAACTCACACATGAAGGAAGTGCATCGGAGCACTGCATTGGTCAATGTCACACACTATGCATCCTGTTCACGCACTTCAGGTTTGAGCTGGGTTGCCAGTGGTGGCCGGTGTTGTCGTACTCGTCTGCCATAATAGCCAAACACCAACGAATGGTGGACAAACTGGCACAAGTTGGAAAATAGTCGCATCGCACTGAAGACCCAGGCAATCAGCAATTTAGTGCCAAAGAGAGACTTGAAGAAGGAAAAACAATCCTAAACTTCAAAAATGAGTCAGCTGCACCGCATCTTTTTTCGTAGTGAGCTGCAGTGGTTGTCGAGATCCTAGTGTAGTACACTTGTCTCCCGCCGCTCATGAAAAGCAAGGAGTGGAAGAGAGAGGTGTAGGTGAGGGTCGTAGCCTGCTAGCCGGGGGCGAACCGCGTGTCACAATTCGTTGCACTACACGGTACGCTCGTCAGCACGGAATGTTGTGCTCGCTGGAAAGGTGCGAGCTGTCGGGGGGGGAAGGACCTACATTCTCACATGTCGACAGAGCAGGACCGAAGAGGCCTGGGTGCTAAGGGAGAGGCACTCCCGGGGCTCCTTCTGCTGGACCCCGATGAAGGAAGGTGGGAGGGGCGGCACATGGATGGCCTTCCGGTGGCGCGGCTGGATCCACGCTAGTAGTCGCGCGCGAGGAAGATGGGCGGGGTGGCGAGCCCAGATCCGCATCGGAGATGCGTGCACGGTGGCCGGATCTGAAGCGAGTCGGGGCATGGGCCGACGAAGGTCGTCGGATTCCATCAGGGGGAGGGGCGTGCGCCGACATGGGCAGGTCAGGGGTTTGGCGCAATAGCTGAGAGGAGTGAGGAAGGTGGTGGGGCGGCGCTTTCTCGTGACGGTTGTGCCCTGGTAGGTGGCGGTGCGACACTGGCGCGTGGCGGCATCGCCTGGAGAGGAAGGTGGCGGGGCAGTGGAGGCAGGCCATCACAACATGGCGCGGGTGCTCCGGTTGGGCGTGGTGGTGTGTGAGGGGTGGTTGGGCGCTGCGGGGGTGGGGCCAGATCCGTCGGCTTGTAGCTCCACCGATGGTCATGGCGGCCGGATCCGGTGATGGAGGCCTCATAGGGAGGGGCTTCGGGGCATGCCAACGGTTGAAGGTAGTGGGCTAGGTGTAGTGGGGAGCGGTTGGAAGGTGTATAGGAGGAAGTGGTGGGTAGATAGGCGGGTGGGGTGGGGCTTTTGCTGCGCTCGGATCGAGGTGCAAGGCAGTGCCAAAGTGTTAGCAAAATAAGTTGTTTTGTTCATAGAATAAGGTGTTAAGAGGTGTTGTTAGAATACACCCACCCCACACACACATATATGTATGTATGTATATATAGTAGCAAAAGAGCCTGTGCGTTGCAATGGAAGAGAAAATAACACACGCTCTGAACGCAATATATTTTCACATGGCATCACATTTGTGTTGTCGACGATGGCTCACACAATGAAAACGCGTTTGAATATACAGTCACTCGGAATAAGATGAGAAATATGTTGTTTCTCCCCACGAGGTTTTCCAAAGGTGTGCATGTGTTGTTAACGATGTTTTCTTTCCTCTCAATTTGGTTTTAATTTAATGGATGTTTATTGCAATTCGTATCGTCGCCGGAAAGAGAGAAAAAAAGGACCGTGCACTATAGATTAAGTTTGCACCAAAAATAATATTTAAGAAGTATTCAACAGCCAAAAATAACATCCTATTTAGATTCTACACATTTTTTTTAATCAAATTTCATATATAATATGTTAAAATCGGAGTTACGGTTTAAAAGATATGGATAATTTTGTTTTAGATAAAATGCGGATCGATTAACTGAAAAGTTAGGGTTTGTTTTGTTAAAATACGGAGGGCGGGTTGATTACCGAAAACATCAGAGGGTTTTCAAAAAAATGCAAAAAAAGATTCGTTTTCTGACTTAAATCCGGACTGTGGGTTGATTACCTGAAACATCAGGGGGTTTTCTGAAAAATGCAAAAAAAATTCTTTTTTAAGTCAAAAACGGACTGCGGGTTGAATAGTGAAAAAGCGTGGGGTGTTTTTACAAAATGACCGCGACGGAAGACAGAAGCGCTCCGCGCTTTACTATTAAGGAGATATATATGTATGTATATACATACACACACAAACATACATACGAAAAAAATATATATTGAGAAACGAAGAGAATACTCCCTCCGTCACAATTTATAAGGCATGTACGTGTACCTAGGTTGTCAATTTGACTTATATAAAATATATTGTTTAACATAAAATTATATCATTGAAAAATAGAACATATAAAGTTTCTAATGATATATTTTTTATAATATATGTCTCTCATTAAATTGATCAAATTAACGACCTAGATACACGTGTCGGAATTATAAACTGAAACGGATGGAGTAGTACTATTCAAGAGTCAATTTCCTTGGTGAATTGCGTCAAGGTGCAAGAAACAAGGAGTACTCTATTACACACAAAATGAATTGAAAAGGAAGTGTCTGCCGAAGATCAAGAAAAAGACGAAATTAAAGCGGAGCATGGCTTCCGATGCAAATGGTTGGCTGCACTGCGGCCAAGTCAACTGTTACAGCCTTTCCAATACAGGGATTTGATCGATTCTTATCCAAGAAACCAAACACGGTAAGGAAACTGGTATCATGGATCAATATTACTGTGTATCATTAGCTCAGCTATTGATATACCTGTCATCTATACTTCTTGTCTAGATATATTCATTTTAGAGTCACGTAATTCTGGAGCTCGTAGGAGCATCTACAGCCCCGGACCCTTATTTCCTCCTCAAACGTTAAAACGTTCGCCCGTCAGTGCTCCAAGTTAGCTTCAATCAACACACGACCGCACCTGCAGCCACTGCGACGGCAACGACGCCCACCGCGCGGACCTCGGGGAGGAAGGCCACCGGAGCTCGCGCGGCTGTGGTGCCTGGCCGAGGTCGTAGCTCATGCGCTCCCATGACTGTCGTGCGCGCCCCGCACGGCGCCGCAGCTCGCGGGTGGCGGGGTTGTTGTGCCTTGCAGGGGCAGAGCTCGCGCGCGCACATTCGAGAGCTCACGCGCTCCGGAGCCATTGCGCCCGCGCAGCGCCGCGCTTGTCTCACAGCTCACACGCGCCAGGTCCGTTGTTGGGACAAACCCGAACGCCGAGTATTCCTCCGACGCAAGAACGTCGGACGGACCTACCTATCTCTCTCTATCGCTCGCTCAAACAGACATGGAAAAATAAGTGGTAATATCACTGGTGGTGCTTAAACTTATCATTGATGTTTACTTTGGTGCATGAACTTAAAAAATACATCGAACTGGTTTTAGAACTTGGCACAAATGTTCAAATACAGTCGTAATCCTATCTATATGATGAATAACTAATATAAATACCGTGCGTTGCATCCGGTAAAAAAAACACAACATTCTTCATGTGTCATTATGCATTATTTTTTATATCCTCACGTTCACTCTGCGGAGCCTCCAATTCAGCTCTAACTTGAAGTTCAGTTCCAAGTTCACTCTCGAGAGCGTCCATTTCAGCTCTAACTTCAAGCTCAGTTTCAGGTTGACTTTGCGGAGCCTCCTTTTCACCTCTAACTTCAGAACAATCACTGTTTTCAGCCACTGGTTCAATCAGGCATGCATCCACATGCACAACGCCCGCCTCCGTGTCCTCCTCCACGTCGCTGAGCTGGGACTGCGTGTGCGCCGGTTCCTCAGCAGGCTCTGATGGATGAACATCCACCATGGGCAGTTGGTGGTTGGAATTTATTTCAACAGCATCTGCATCATTCAGGCCAGCAACAGCACCAGCTTCATCATCCTGACCATTGTCCTCTGTTTTCATCTCTTCATATTCATAGGTGACACCATCATCATCTTCACCATGCTCATCTGATTCCACCACCTCTTCATATTCATACTCTGCATCTTCATCTTCAGGCCTTGCACCATCATGCTCTGGTTCCACCGCATGTTCGTCTTCATGGCTGGCGCCGTCCTCCACCATTACCACCTCGGAGTGAAGAATCTTCGGATCCCTCGGCAATTTATCGACATCATCGTGGTCCACTTCACCGTCACGGCCGGCAGCAGTTCTAGACTCTGCTGGCACCTTGCTCTAATCTAGATCGCCACTGCGTGGCTGATCGAAATCACCACCCCGTGGTCGCCAGTCTGAATCCCTCTGGCTGCCACTGTAAGAGTTCTTGGGACTTGTTCTGCTCCGGCTCCTGCTCCTGCTCCGACTCCGGCTCCTCTGCCTCCGGTCCAGTCTGCGGTCAACAGAGGGCCGGCGGTCATCGCTGGGAATTTCTTGAAATGCACGAACATTATTTGAATTATGATGAAAATGGCAAAGTATGTTTTGTTAATTAATGATAGCATATGCCTACGAATATTATTTTTATCTTGCTGATATATGTGTTTGCATTTGTAATCTAAGTGAAGTCTTAATTTGGTTGCAAACATATTAGACAGCTCCATTGAAAACAATCAATTTGTAAGTACATGCATACCAAATGTTCCAGGTTGCATATCAATATCGATATTCTTAAAAAAATAATTAGCAAAACAGTTTATATATATGAAAAATCAAAGCTCAGCCATTTGTTTAAGTAAAGCTTGTATAAACAACATTGTATATTTTTTATACATTAGAAACTTTTTTTGCGTGTGACATCACAAACATTATTGAGTTTTGATGTCTAATTTCTTTAATACGAGTTTTACATATTTTGTATGCATCATGAATTTTTTTTTATACATGTTTTACATTATTCAAATACACGATTAACATTTTTGAAAAGTTCTATTTTTATGTCTACTTTGTTCCATACACATTATATTTTTTTTTATATGTTTTCTGATACACCGAAACATTTTCCTACGGACATCTAAAGTTTTTTAAATACACGATCAATATTTTTCAAAATAAAAGAAAAATATATTATTTATTGTCCATACGGACTGTATATTCTTTTGTATATAGGGGAATTTATTTGTCTACAAATTTGACATTTATTTAATCCATGATTAACATGTGTGTAAAGTTTATCGAAATAAAGACAAAATAGAAAAAGAAGAACAAAAACGGTTATATTCCACGATGAGGATCGAACCTGGGTCTCCTGGATGGGACGAGGCACACCCAACTGGTTGGGCTAGCCTGTTCTTGTGATAAAATACGGAACCGCAGCCTTTAGAATCGGAAGGGAAGAGCCGAATCGAAGTGCAAAAAACGAATCGTTTTTGTCACTTACGGGTGACATTGGTGGATAATTTTGGCGAACTTTAGGAGCAAATTTAATGACGTACCACACAAGCAATAGGTGTTTTATTAGTAGGTAAAGATAGCAAAAGAACCCGTGCGTTGCAACGGAAGAAAAACAATTATAATCTCCAATGGTGTTGATCATATTATGTCTTTAAAATTTTAGGACATTCCTAAAAATGCATGAACATTTTTTAAATTAGCAAACATTTTTTTTCAATTGCTCTCAAAAAATAACACATAATTTTTTTTTCAAAATCATGGAATTTTATTGTTTTCACCAACATTGTTCTCAAAATTATGAACATTTTTCTGAATACGCGAATATTTTTACAAAAATACTGAGCATTTTTTGAATTCACAAACATTTTATATTTTCTTCACACTTTTATTTAAAAATTCCCAGTTTTATAAATTGCAAAAGTTTTTCAAAGTTCTAAATTATTTAAACTAAAAAATGGAACAGAAAAATAAAAATAAAAATGAGACTAAAAACAAAGGCACGAACTGTTTTTAAGATTTTTACACGGACTTTTGTTTAAAATCGTTGACTTTCTTATTTTATGGACATTTTCTCAAATTTTAAACACTTTTTTATATGCAAACATTTTTGAAAACTCCTGAGTAGTTTTTGAATTCTAAAAAAATATTTTTTGAATATTTTATTTCGAAATTCTCAGTTTCTTAAAATTAAGAAAAGTTGTTTGAAGTTCTAAATTATTTAAAGTAGAAAAACAAAATGGAACTGAAAATAAAAATAAAAAAACTAAACAAAAAAACAGGCGCCCAATCATGAGCCGGCCCAAACAGGTGTGCTGCTTCTTTTTCCAACGCTCAGAGCGTAATATAGGAGGTCCCTACATGTGCCGGCCCAGTGTGGAGACTTTTCTCTTTGAAACGTTTTTTATGACTTATAGGTGGCATTGGTGGGTAACTTTAGTCAACCTTAAGGGTAATTTGGATGACGTACGAAAGAAGCACTATTTGCTTTATTAGTAGGTAAGAACTTGCAAAAAAGCCCGTGCGTTGCAACGGAAGAGAAAATAACACATGCTTTGAACGTAATATATTTTCACATGACATCACATTTGTGTTGTCGACGATGGCCTCAGTGCTCACACAATGAAAACGCGTTTGAATGTACAATCACTCGGAATAAGATGAGAAATATGTTGTTTCTCCCTACGAGATTTTCCAAAGGTGTGCATGTGTGGTTAACGATGTTTTCTTTCCTCTCAATTTGGTTTTAATTTAATGGATATTTATTGCAATTCGTATGGTCGTCGGAAAGAAAGAAAAAAAGACCATGCACTACAGATTAAATTTGCACCAAAAATAATATTTAAGAAGTATTCAACAGCTACAAATAACAACCTATTTAGATTCTACACATTTTTTCAATCAAATTTCATATATAACATGTTAAAATCGGAGTTATGGTTTAAAAGATATGGATAATTTTGTTTTAGATAAAATATGGATTGATTAACTGAAAAGTCAGGGTTTTTTTCTTAAAATAAAAAATGTTTCGGCTGACTTAAATACGGATAGCGGATTGATTACCTGAAACATTAGGGAGTTTTTTGTAAAATGCAAAAAACGGTTCGGCTCTGACTAAAAGATGGACCGCGGGTTGATTATCTAAAACTGTGAGGACTTTTCTGCAAAACGATAGAAAACGTTTCGTTCTGACTTAAAGTTGGACTGCGGGTTAATTAACTGGAACTGCGAGGGCTTTTCTGCAAAATGACCGATGACAGAAGCGCGCATCGCTTTATTATTAGGGGAGATGAGCTGACGTGACACGCACAAAGGAAAAGAACACAGTTAAAATTTGTTGTACAAATGATTTAAACTAGCTTTCAGGGGATAGCAGATAATGTGTGCTAGCCGTTCCTCCAATTAAGATTAGGTGTACAAAGTGTGTAAACGTCATATCTATATAAACCAACTGACGCGTATGTTTTTTAGGGATACCCGTATGACTTCAACGGGTTCGAATCAGTGCGGTCAATGTTAGTTTTTTTCTTAGCTCTACAAAAAGTACGTAAATTATGATGATAGTAATAAGTATAAAGTTTCAATACTAGTGTGTTATAAATATTATACATATGAAATATAACTTACATAGCATAACATTCAAGTAATTTTAAATAGTATTAATCTACTATTTTTAGACGAATCAAATTGTATTTCTTGTTATAAAAATGTTTGTATAGGTTATAATATCATAAAGAAAAATCACAATTTAGAATTATTATTTTAATTATACAAAAATTTAGATATTTATATGCACATTTTGAAATTCCTAAGTTTGTTGTGTTTAGAAATTTTTGCATAACAAAAAATATTTATACCAATACAAAATTTAAAATTATTATATTATTATAAATATTTACATCTGACTATATTTCAGTTATGTAAAAGTTATGAATACGTGTCATGAGTGAAAGTTATTACAAGCAAATATTAATGAAAGTGTGAATATTTTTAAAAATTACATGAACAATTTATAAATAAGTTATGCTATTTGTTAGTATAATATCTATGATACACGAATATTTAGAATTTATTTTTATTACTGTGATCATAGTTGACAAAGTTTTTACAAATTTCTAATAAAACTAACACGTCCTCTTCGATGAACATTAAGAGTCTTTATCGCCGCCGAGTGTGAGAAAATTTAGAGACAGAGTTGCTAGCTAATTCTGCTTATTTTTCAAGACCGAAAGGCTGTAATTTTTATTGTTTAGTTTTCTTTTGTGCTGACATATGTGGGTCAGTTATCATGGTGACATTTATAAAGAAAGCCATCTGTTCTAAGCGGGTCCCATGCCACGTGTGCATGTTGGTTAAAATATAGAGCCACATCAACGAATTATACGTCTATGAATGAGATTATCACCGTATATGCACCTTTGTGCCAAGTTCTAGAACCAGTTTGATGTATTTTTTAAGTTCACACACTAAAATGAACATCAATGACAAGTTTAAGTACTAGTTGTGATATTACCTAAAAGAATAAAGAAATCAACTACATAGCGGCGCCGCATAATGATGCTCCTGTGCGGCGGCAAAACGCAAAAAGGAGTACAAACTGCATGCACCTAAATACACAAGAATCATCAGCTAGTATAAAAAATGACTTAATTTCCATTCTATGCACCATACATGCATGCGATAATGACGTTGTCAAAATCCTCTCTAAATCGAAATTCAAAAAGTTTTATCTTCAAAACCGTTAATTCGATCGTTGATATGTTTTCATCGTTGGCTTTGTCTCGACAAGATCTTCGAAACTAGATCCCATGTCGACATGTTCCGACAAACTTTTTTTTCCTTCCGTAATTGCCACATTGTTTCACTCACTTGTTATATTATTAACCACTTACTTGCCCAATAAAAATAACTTAATTGCCATATTTTTAATGTCGTTTCATACAAAGATTGTCGGTGCTTATAAATGCAGTTCCTAAAATGTTTTGATGTGCTTGTCATTTTAATTCTATCAAGTTGTCATGTGGTCTCATAAAGCTTTTAGGTGTTTATAAAATCACAGTTGCCACATATTTTTTTTATGCTTGTCATTTTAATCCTACCTCGTTATCATATTGTCTCAACAACTTGTCAATCATTGTAAAAAAAATAGTTGTCATGCTGTTTGTTGTATTTATCTATTGAATTCTACCCTCGATTGTTATGTTGTGTCGTAATAAAAGGACATTCAATTCTTTTGAAACTTAGTTGTGGTAGTGTTTTGTTGTATCGGTCAGTTTAATTCTACTCAAATCTCATATAAGCTTGTCAGTTGTTATAAACACTGTAGTTGTCGTATTATTTTGCAACCCTTGCACTTAAATTATAACCAGTGGCTAGTTATTTCATAACGTTCTGCACCCCACCACCTCATTAGCATGAGTATTCCATGTAGTGAAGAAAAATAGATCAAGCATGCATGCTATATGATGTGTCATATAAAAAGGTACACCATGCTACAATCTTATGTGTAATACTTCATGTATCACAATATACCATGCATGCATTCGGAGAACCAAAAAAGTAAACCATGCCATGCATGCTAGTACATGCTTGTGTGGGGATTGATTGGGATGTTTATAAAAAATGGTCACCTACTACGAGTACTATTCACGTATGCCTTCGATAAACACAAGAATGTCCGTTTCATACCGCCGCAGCGGTCCGTACGCACACCGTTTGATAGATTTTCCCAAAAATAAAACAGTGGACAGAAAGTTTTTCCCGCGATAGACGCCTTACCGCACGAACGACGCCTCGGTCGAATACACAATCTTTTCTATTTTCTGCAGCTCGAACAGCTGGCTGTGTGCATACCGGCACAGCCAACAAATACATGAGGGAGCTTTTTATACCGGCTACACATACACGCACGGCCAAGCCACTCACTCTGATCCACTTTTACGCACTGAAAAAAAAACCCGTTATACTGCCGCTAATGACATACTAAGGGTGTGTTCAGTTCGTGTCATGGGATGGAATGGAACGAGTCCGACCCGTTCCTCATCCTCGTTCTAGTGTTTGGTTGGGAGGAGAACCGGAATGCCTTGATTCCTCGGAAGGAAATATTCCCCTGATATGCAGAACCAACGCATTCCTCCAAATCGGAGGAACCACGCGGAACGACTCCTTCTCTCGTCTCTCTCCCTCCCTCTCGTCTCGTCTCTCTCTCACCGGCAGCAGCGGCCGGTCCCTCCTCTCCTCGCCGGCAGCAGCGGCCGATCCCTCCTCTCCCCGTCGGCAGCAGCGGCCGGTCCCTCCTCTCCTCGCCGGCAGCAGCGGCCGATCCCTCCTCTCCCCGTCGGCAGCAGCGGCCGGTCCCTCCTCTCCTCGCCGGCAGCAGCGGCCGGTCCCTCCTCTCCCCGTCGGCCGGTCCCTCCTCTCCTCGCCGACAACAGCGGCCGGTCCCTCCTCTCCCCGCCGGCAGCAGCGGCCGGTCCCTCCTCTCCCCGCCGGCAGCAGCGGCCGGTCCCTCCTCTCCTCGCCGGCAGCAGCGGCCGGTCCCTCCTCTCCCCGTCGGCCGGTCCCTCCTCTCCTCGCCGACAACAGCGGCCGGTCCCTCCTCTCCCCGCCGGCCGGTCCCTCCTCTCCTCGCCGGCAGCAGCGGCCGCATCCCCATCATCTCTACTCCCCCATGGCGTGCAGTGATGGCAACGACGAGATGCAGCAGAGGAAGATGAACAAATCCATTCCATTCCATCCCTCCAACCAAACATCAAAATGTAACCATCCGTTCTTTTAAGTCACTACTATCAAACACAAGGACGGAACCGACCCATTCCACTAAAATGAAACCATGACATTCCGTTCCACTTCGTTCCTGAACCAAACACATCTTAAATACCAATACATGAGGGAGCATTATAATAAATATACAGAATTGACTTGTTAAATTAATTAATGTATAACGTCTTACTAATAACATGCTATAGCGTGTTATAACACGCTAATAACATATCTTTAAAACTACGCTATTTTATATAAGGTGTTATTTTTTTCATTGCTTCTACTCATATCCAACTACTTGCATGCAACCATTCAACCTCGTGCCAACTACATGCACGAACTAATCTGCTAACACCGGCCCGAAACACTGACCACGGCTAAGGACTCGCCTGTGCACCGGCCTCCGGACTCGACCGACACGCACACGCTGATCACCACAGTGGCGTGGCTTATTCCTAACATTCTCTACTAAGCCACGATCTTGCAGTCGTCGGAGTTGTCGCAGCTTCCGTCGTTGTTGTCGTCGTCACAATTGCGATCTTGACATGGTGCGCTGATGCCGGTCACCACAAAGCCTGCTTCTTCGTCACTTGCGACATACCCCGAGCTCCTTCTCCGCCGACAGCACACGTCTAACGTCCCTCGACGCCGTTTTATGACGTCGCACCGCACCGCCGCGGCCTCCACGGCAACCCAACACCTCTATGCTGCCACACCGCACGCAGCACCTCCGCGGTCGCCACGCTCGACGCAGACTTACTGCAAGCAGCCTCTGTGTCTGTCATGGCAGCCTCAATGCCGTGCACTTCTATAGGTTGATACATGGTCCGGAGCTTTGCGGAGCCGCCGACGAACGTAGTCATCGTCGGCATGCCTCCGGCACGCCGAACCGCGTTCGAGACAATCAAATTCATGAAACCAATTGTTGGCATAAACCCACCAACGAAGAACAATGCGTATCCCTCCGACGACAGGAACGCCGGACGGACCTCTCTATCTCTCTCTCACTCGCTCGCTTAGACGAAGGTGGAAGAAGGAGCACACTGGACACAAGGTTTTTCTAATTACAAACGTCTCACCGCACGAACGATGCCACGCCACACAAACAGCACCCCGGCCGCACACACAGCCTCTTCTATTTTCTACAGCTCAAACTGCTGGCTCGGCGAATACCGGAGCGGCCAACCAATACACCAGGGGGCTTTCTATACCGGCTGCACATACACGCACGGCCAAGTCACTCACCCTGATCCACTTCCTACGCCAACGCCTACGCCCACATGCAGGACGTGGCCAACTACTTGCATGCAACCTCCAGGCTCCAGTCAACTACATGCACAAACTAATCTGCTAACTAATTCACGCGACGCACGCAGACACCGGCCCGGAACACTGACCACGGCTATGAACTCGCCCATGCACCGGCATCCGGACTCGGCCGACACGCACACGCTGATCACCATGGTGGCGTGGCTTATTCCTAACATCAGTTGCGCTCGTGCGACACGCACGTCCTGGAGCACGTCATGGCCGTTGTGGCCGCGCCGCGACGTGTTCGTGGTGCTCGCGCTGCCCGCCACGCTCTGGCCGTCGGGCTAGCGCTGGCCGCCGCAGCCTTGCGTGATGGCCGATGTTAGAGATATATTTGATGTATATGTACTAGTCGAATACTCGTGCGTTGCCATGAGATAAAAATATAGGTATACAATATATTTTTAAGTGAGCAATATTTGTCGAACAAACTGTCATGATTCTATCTCATGTCTGTTCTTCTCGACAATAATTGTGTCTCCAGAATTATCCTCTCCTAAAAGAAAACATTATTCTTACCGCACTTTCCATCGATCTAGAATTATTCTCTACTAGAAAGAATACATTCCTCCTCACCCCACTTTCCATCAATCTAGAATTATCATCTCCTAGAAAGAAGACATTAATCCTCACTCCACTTTCCATCGATCTTCAGTCTCGCCAGTTTGTTCAAACCTTCTATTTAAAATTATATACTTGTACCCTTTTTTATTGAATGAAATAATTCTTTTTGTCTCCTGCTTTGGCATTGGTCAGTTGAACAATCTTTGAACATCTCTACTATTAAAGGGAATCTGCCGTCGTGATGGTTCAACCTCGTACGATGGTTCGACCTCCTACCGCTAGCCTTTCCACCCTTCCACTGATTTTTTTCAATCCCTTCATAAACCGGACGATAAACCAACCGATTAGTTTAATAAAAAACCCTCTCGGGTCCTCTTATCTCGGCTCGAAAAACCGGCCGGAAAAAATGACCAACGACCCACACACCCACGTCCCAGCCCCCACCCACGTTGCTCCCGATCCCAATCTTCTCTGAGGTCCGAGGGGCGAATCTGCCGTGCCGGCGCTCATGGAGGGGATGTGGAGGAAGGCCAAGAGGGCGATGGGCAATGGCATATGCGCGCACCTCCCCGCCGTCGCCGGCGACCGGGACGACTGCGCCAGTGAGCGCCGCGCGTCCGACGCCTTCTCGCAGGACTATGCGGCGCTGGCGGCGGCGGCGTCGGCGCACGCGTCCGCGCCCAATACGCCGGCGCAGGCGGAGGCAGCCGGCGCGCTGCTCCGGAGGTCCATGTCGGGAGTAAAGTCCTCGAAGGTGACCCCTTTCTCCCACATCCCTCCTTCTGATAATAAGTTCATGCATGGATCTCTTTTGGCTGATTCTCGTACGTACGCACACAAGTACGGTAATAAGACCTAATAATTGACAAGTTTAGTCTGTGTTACTCTCGCACTGGTGCCGAACTGATGGTGGTTGAAAGTTTCCATCCTGAATTCCTGCCTATACAAATAAGCATATATTGTCATACTCTGACGCGACACGCCATCTAACTCTCACTCCAAATGTGTGCAGCGCTGTCTATGGAAATGATTGCAAGTGACAGGGTGATAGAGGATGCAACTTGGCGCTCATCACTTTCTACCGTGTGCCCAAAAACGATGTGCTGATGCCTGCTGTTTCTGTTTGGTACTATGAATGGTGACTAATCAATCAGTGAATGAGGCCATGGTTAACTTGCCTCGACGTTGACGGTCTTTGTAATTCAGACGTTGTTGATTCTCTGTTCCTTCCTGTTGTTGACGGTCTCAACCAATGTATCAGTTGTTGGGGAACAGACTCGCCTTTCAAACACTGCAAGAATCAGAATCCTCGAAAAGGTGAAAACACTCATCATGGAATTTGAATCAAATCCTTCTTGCTGCATCCCTGTCTGTTCTCTGCTTCTTTCCTCCAGTGAACAAGCACTACTCCAGCTCCGCGGTTACTGTCACCACGTACTACTGCAGCTACTACTGTTTGCAAGTGAAACGATTTCATGCAGGCCGGCGGGCCGTCGTACGCGGTGGAGCTGGGGCGGTTGGACAGGCTGAGCTCGACGGCGAGCAGCGTCCCCGGCAAGCTGGCGCCGCCGACGTCCATCCTCGACCAGCTCACGGCGCTCTTCGCCACCAACGGGCTCTCGCACACCGACATGATCGCCCTCTCCGGTACGTATGTATAATTATGCATTGCTTCGATGATGTACGTATGGGCTCTGTGTGCGTTTGCTTTGCTTGCACATCGAAATCGAGTTAGGATTCGCCGCCGTCGAGGTCTGTCAGGAGTATGACCCGAGGGAGATTTGCATGTTGATGCAACCATTGATGCGGCAGGAGTATGACCCGAGGTCTGTGTTAGTATTTGTGCTTAGTTGCTCAGACCCACGATAACAATTTTCTATCTCCTAAATGCCTGTGGATGAATGCAAATTGTAGGTCTGGCTCCGTCTGCTTGGACATCATTAACCAGACGTGGAGCCCAATGTTTGGTAACAACAATCTCTCTATTTCATTGTTTCTTTAGATGGCCGGGCTGATTAGCTTCCTTACATTCTCTATAAAGAGAGAGCTCTATGGTTGTTGTTATGACAATCTTCTAACCTTACAACTATATAATATGCTCGCTTTGGGAGTGCACTTGTGCCTGAGGCACGAAAGTTCTTTGCCTGACAATCATATGCAATTAAAGCTAGAGGAACTGTGTGAAGCATTTTATTTTAGCACTGATAAGTATATCTAGTCTTTTGCTTGAAACTTCCTACTGATCCTTGGCTTTCGAAGAACTTATCTTCCATTGGCCTGATATTGGTAAAAACAGTAACATATGCAACCATAGTCCAATCTGAACCCTGAGATCACAATCTCTGTACTTTCCTAGCTCACCATTACTGCAACGGAATCACATGAGAGGTGTGTCCGTGTGAGTGAGTGGGAGGGGACATTGTTTCTTCTAGAAACCCCATAAGCTGGACTTGTTGATAAATCATTTGATGGTGGTGCAACGGGTACCCTGGCATTTATGCTTTTTGGGTATATTATCTAAATTAACTATGCTTGTTGTAGAAGCAGGCACATTTTTATAGCAGGTTTAGGCTTTAAGCTTATGTTTGAGGTAGTCTTGGTGCGAATCTACTTTATCTACCCCTTTAACTTTAATTCTCATTGATGATTTATGTGACCTTTTTTTTCCTGTATCTCCTTAGGGTGTTCTGAAGTTAAAACCAAACGCAATGGAAACTGATGAACGGCCCATTGATCCTTCTTGTCCATGTATGGTATGGCTTCAGCACCACTAGGAACAAAGTGGTAAACCGATTGATATAATTACAATCTTTGGAGTTCTGTATAAAATACTAAAATGGTGTTCTTCTTGTTCAGGTCTGCAAAAACTATACACGTGCATACTTGCATTGTCTTGTCACGAAAGATCATATGGGCTCTCAACTGCTGTCATATCACAATTTATCGTTTATGATGCAGGTACCCTGTCAATATTTTTTTCCGATTAGTTCATTTTGAGCACCGTCAGCTATTGTTTGATCACTCTCATTTCTGTTTCAGTTAAGTAGAGATCTCCACATGTCGATTCTTGAAGGACGATTTCCAGAGTATGTTGTCTCATTCGACATAAATCTGCCTGATTTGTCAGTGAAGTAGCGTGTTGGTAAATAACGGAATTCTGCTGACATGTTGCAGATTCGTGAGAGGATTCTTGAGGGTGCAGGTTTGTCTTGTTCTCCAATCTCTACTCTATCATATATGCTTGAACCAAAAATAGCTGAGCAACAAACTACCCCCTTGTTTCATCTGCTACCCAATCATCTACAAAGCCAAAAACCATACCATGTTTTGTTATTATGTTTCTTAATAGTTTGAGTTACCCGTAAACGCTAAAATCATGATGATGACAGTTTCCGAAGGGCGACGTGCCAAAGTGGGTTCACAATGCAATGGAGGTTGCCGGCATTGACATATCGGAGTGCTGCACCCCGACCAACTGTCAGCATGACGCAATGGAGGCCGCTGGCGTCGACATAGCGGAGTTTTGCCCGCCGACCAAGTGCCCGTGACGCGGAACGCTCGGGGGAATTCATTACATATACCATGGTACCGGTTGACGATAGGAAGGGTTGCCGCGTGGAAGTGATCCTTCATACTTAACATGACGCTTTTTCACGAGGTTTTGCTTTAGATTGGGTTTCAGGTAAACAGGGAAAAGGTATAACTGTAGGAGTGAACACAATATTCTGCCTAAATAACTTTTGTGGCATTCGTGTGCTTTTGTTATGCAATGTGCATTGCTTCTATTGTGGTCATAGAAGGGGAGGTGGATGCTTGAGCTATAGGTGCTAAAGTTATTTTGAGAACTGAAAAAGTGAGTGTCTGGTTGTAAAAATGTTGTTGACATAAGAAGCTTCATGACTCATCTTCATAGGATGTTCTAATCTTCTAGCCATGTGATGATGGTAGTATAGTGAGTGATGATTAGCATGTATTGTGTGAGTGCTTGGTTCAATTTATTTTGGTTCAGTTACTTATTATGTTGATATTTGAAGTTTCAAGAGTCTAAACTTAGCATCTTGATTATTGAGTATGGTGCTGTTATTGTCATAAATTCTATCACTCAGCACCTTTCGCGCTTTTAGTGTAATTGAGGTGTTGGATCGAACATACAATTCCTTACATCTGAATCTATTTACTAGCACCGCTATGGGTCTCCTCTTACATTATCGGATCACTTTTGACATCATAACTGTATTTTGTTTTTGTAATGTGAAGACCGTGAAAAGCAGTCGTTGCCATTGTAGTACTGTTACTATTTGTGCACCGCACTTCTTTTATTGTAAGAATTTGTTGTTGAAATTTCAGGTATGCAGCTGCCAATGAAGTGAAGAAAGCAGTCAAGACCTTTGATGTGATCCAGAGGTTTAAAGTGGAAGCGGACCAAACTGTATTTTATTCCCTTCTTCGTGCTCTTTGCAGAAGTAAAAACATAGAAGATGCTGAGGAGTTGCTTCTTGCAAGAAGAAATTTTTTCCCACTCACAACAGAAGGTTTCAATATAGTACTTGATGGTTGGTGTAACATATTCACCGATCTGGCCGAAGTAAAGAGAATTTGGAGAGAAATGTCAAATTGCTGCATTACTCCTGATGGTACGTCTTATGCTCTCATGGTCTGTTGTTTCTCTAAGGTAGGGAACCTTTTTGATACTTTGAGGGTTTACGATGAGATGAAGAAGAGGGGTTGGAGTCCTCGTATTGATGTCTATAACTAACTTATTTATGTTCTGACAAGAGAGAATTGCGTGAAGGATGCAAAAAATGTTCTCAGTAAAATGGTAGATGAAGGTTTCCAACCGGATGTTGAAACAGACAAAAGTATTATAGTTCCACTTTGTGAAAGTTGCAAGCTTGAGGAAGCACGGAAGATAATGGAAGACATGAAAATGAAGGGCATTGTTCCAACCATTTCGACGTACCATGCATTTTTGAAACAGGAAGGCATTGACGAAACACTCCAGCTACCGAAGAAAATGAAAGAAGATGGTTGTGGCCCTAACAGTGACACATTTCTCATGCTCATTGATAAGTTTATCCAACTGAATGAGTCTGGAAATGCTCTGAGGGTGTGGACTGAAATGCGAAGATACGACATTAGGCCTGGTTATGCACACTACATGGCAGTGGTCCAAGGTTTGGTTAAAATGGATGTATACCACGAGCTTTGGAGTATTATGATGAAGTGAAGGCAAATGGTTTTGCTTCTGACCCGATACTTGAAAAGGAATTCAAAAAAATTCTATTGGCCAACAGAGACCATTGGCGAGGAGTAGGCAGATACAATCTTATTCCACATCGTACCAAACATTTTACAAGCAGGACAAGAATTCCGTAACACAAGTGTCACTGTTAAGGGGCTTCTTTGTACGACAGAAGTAAATGTGAACAAATGTGATTGTGAGGTATGTTGACTTACCAAGTTGCTCTTGAATCCTATATTAATGAATCCTATATTAATGAGCACTGAACAGCTAAAGTTATTGCTTCCCCTGAAACAATTTGCCTTTGAGGGTCGTTTCCATGTCCCATGTACACAGTGTAGTTTCGACATTGTTTATGGACGAAAAAAACCATGAAGGTGTACAACGAGTGCGCGGTGGAGCTTCGGGTGGGCGTTCCACGTGGGGCAGGAGAGCGTGGACGAGTACTGCGACGGGGCCTACTTCGCCGAGACGGAGATGGCGCTGCGGTGCGTGGAGGAGGTCGCCCACGACGGCTTCACCTTCTCCAACGGCGCCTCGCTGTTCGCCATGAAGCAGGCGCTCGGCAGCGGCTGCAGCTACACGCCCGAAAGAGGAACCTTCGACATACGTGAGCACAGGGAGTGTCGCGACGAGTACGGCTACGGCTACCACGGCACGCACGAGCAGCTCGGCTACGGCGAAGAGGGCGGCGACCGGCAGTACGAGTACCCGGGCGGCGCGTTCGACAACTACTGCTCCGGCGGCGGCCCGGTGCGGATGCTCCTCCTCGCCTCCTTCCTTGCCTCCGCGTCAGCGGCACTGCTTCTTGCCGTCTGAGCGGTAGCGATTTCACCATGTACCATCTGTAATTATAGAAAGGACGAGTATTTGTCCATCATGTTTGACATACACTTCTGAATAACAATTATTTAATCAATGTATTTATATATATTTTTCTGTCCGTGGCAACGCACGGGCACTAAACTAGCTTTATTAGTATTCTTATCTTCGTCTACTTGCCCTAGCATTGTTGGTTACTTTTTGTGCACTACATAGCAAATGGATGAAACGGACCGCGAGAGATGAAAGCACATTGTATGTATGATTTAAAAATGACATGGTTGTAAACCACATATTACAAATAATGATAAGATGCATTTCATAAAAATGCTACCTTCCAACATGTCCACTGTCCATAGAAAGCACATAATAATCACATAATACAACTTCATCAAAATTCAGGAAACATTGATAGAAAATTACAGGCAAAAACATGACACGCCGTTTAAAAAAATAAGTGAAATACTCAAAAGAATTAGTGAACTGCACCGGAAACAAATTAAGTGGTACTACAACAACATTCATCATGATGAACTACACATTGTCTTGGCTAGAAAAGACTTAGACATAAACTACGAAGCTACCTCCCACACATCCCATCTAGTGCATCAAACACTCATGAAGCATGGTACCTCCAGACACACAACCAAAATGTTGGCTTGTTACTCACACTTTGTTCCTCCCATGACCTCCATGCAACCCTCCAATAACCCTTTTGTCTGCCTTCTGCTTCAACTCTCAACTTAATTTGGCATTTCTTTGTCTTTTCAACAAACTTGCATTTGGTAGTGAAGCTGCGAGCATGAGTACTTGTCCCTAGCTGTAATATTTTGCGACAAATTAACAAAAAATAAGTGAAGATCATAACGATACACCATAATTTTAGGAGCAAATGATTTTTCATGAAAGTAATATTTGTACATGAAACGGGTTCGCATTTTAGTTTTTAATTAATAGGCCTATCTTGATAAAAAATCATGGGCACACAATTCAACAGGGACATAAGAAGCGAGCGCTATTGCTCATATTAAAGAAATGTCTTTTAAAAAATATAATTTCACTTTGGCTTAGGCACACCCGGCAAAGATAGTTCAAGACTGAACAATGTAAAGAACCGAGAGTAAAAAAAAATCAACAGACCTAGAAAGAGAGGTTGCCAAGAAAGCCTAGTAAAACTATTAATTAGTCATTCCATGTTGTAGTACATAAGAAATTTAATTCCATCCAACATGTAGCACAAAGACTAAGTACTCTTATAGAAACATATACGTCAAATAAATATAGTGGAAAGGCTCAACGAAAATAATGACATGCTCGCAAGAGAGCTTCAGCCTCAAGAAACGATACTGACCTTAATCAACATCGTAGAAACAATATTATTATTATGTTTTCTGCAACATGGTACACTATGTAAAAGAGAGCCAATTAAGTGAAAGATAATCAATTATCAAAAAGTAGTGTTGTCTCAACATGATAGTCACCCTACATGCATCTAATTTTGTTCCAGAAAACCGAAACTTGACCATTTGACCATCTGTCCCAAACCTCCAAGTTATGGTCATGGTGCAAAGGTGCTAGCTAGATAGTGTCTATTTTATCAAAAGATGGAATCAAATGCCTTAAACACTTAAACTATAATAACTGAATGTCGCCTCGCTCAGCTCTTGACTTGCTAAAATTATGTTATGCACAAAATGGTCAGCCTAAAAACCAACCTTCAAATTCATCCAACTTCATAAAGCAAAGCTTAATTCCTCCTAACTCTAAACACAACAACAAATCAAAAAAATTGAACTGAAAAGGATGAACAAATTGACAAATTTACCACAATACTAATGCATGAAGATAAATACCAACCACATATATCGATTGCCGGAGTAGCCATCGATGACATCGAGCTTCGAGATCAAGTGATTCTCACTGCTGGTCAGAAGCATGGTCGGTCAATGAATGCAAACTAAGGTCCTTATTTAATCTAAGATCTAATACCACGAATGTTCCACCTAGGCGGTGCATTTGTTTCCCCTGATTTGTGTGTCGCATAAAATTGCTTTCATGACAGCTGGAGGAGACATCGCATGATACAACGGTGACTCATGGTAATATGCAGGAGACTGTGGCGCCGAGACCACTCGAGGAGTGGGGCGGTAGCATCAATCGCATTCATGCTAGGAGTGTGTTAGTGCCAAATATTAGAGAGATGACTCATAAAAAATAAAAGTGCCAAATTATTCTCAGAATACACGGAATTACCATACATTAAATTTCAAATGACCTTACAACATGAACCTCAAAGAGGCTTGGCGTTCATGACAGCCTTGAGAATTTTCTTTTTCGTTTTATGTTCAGCAACTCAGATTAGAATTCAACTTGCACAAGAGCTATGTGTGCTCCACCTTACTTTGTTCTTTCAGCTTCTCCTTGTCCGTCCATCTCTCTAGCTTCTCCACTCTTTCTTTCATCTGCACATCATCACATATGATTTATAGGCATATTTTCATACTGTGTAGATCTCATCTAGCTTTACATGCATACAAGCCTAATGCAAATCTTAAAAAATGCAAGGAAACGATCGAGGGAGAGGTTAAATTATGGGGGCCTGGCGGAATCGAGCTCGAACGCTCTGCAACCTTGGTCTATGCAAACATGATCATCAGAAGGAGTAAACATAATCCTAACCAGGTTACCAGCCGCAAACGTACTACTTATCTAACACCTCCCAGACAATTGCACTACAAAAGAAATCTGTATACTACAACTTGTAAAGACTATAGCTCTCATCTACTTTGTTTAGAGACATAGCTTACCACATGTTGTACTCTTTTATCATTCCAGCTGCGTCCACGCAGCCTTCCGTTCATCTCCTTGGACTTTGTGTGCAGTGAGACTGTCAAAGGAAAAGAAGGAAATCAGTATACTGAGTTGAGAATTTAATGCACACGATGACAATACACAATGGTCATTTATCTCTCTCTAATCAGCCCTTGGGACTCTGAATTTTTGTACGCATAGGCACAGAGGATGATCTAGAGATAGGGGCTGATACTTCTGTTGTGATTCTGCCTATTAGTATTACTCTTACACCCACATGTGCTTTCAATCTCATGTACACCCACTTGTGTTCTACTTGAACCACGTATGTGTCCAAATGGGAATAATGATGCAGAAAAAGTTAGGTTGAGGAAATGAAGATTATGTGTATGGGGATTTGAAGTGCGACTTTGTTGGCAGTCACAGGTTGGGTAGATGGTGTCTGGATCTATGAGCATATCTGCATCATTGTAGCATCATGCCAATAACAGCATCCACATGTTCTTCCTGATCCCTATCGACCACATGGAAGAGGATCGGTCCAGAGTTCGAGACGCCGATGATTCATTACAGCTAGCCGCCTGGGATTCTGCACCGGATGAAGGTCGATCTTCAGTCAGAGACGTATCATGATCGAGGTGCACTGGTTCCTCTCGTCCTTCATCTCTGTGATGTGTGTTCCTCGGGGAGAGAGAGAGAGAGATAAGAGAGAAAGAGAGAGAGAGAGAGAGAGAGAGCGAGAGAGAGAGAGGATTACCACAACGTAGCATCTCCGTCATTCCTAGCCAAGTCGCACATCTCCATCGACTCCACCCGCCGAGGCTCGCAATCTACACATGCCACATCGATCGATCTCCCTCGTGGAGGGGGCAGAGCAAAAGGAGACTGACCATAGGAGGGAGGAAACATGGGTGTGGTGCCGTGTGCGGGTATCTGGCTGCAAATGGAGAAGAGGAAACCAGCGGCAGAGCAGAGGGAGGCCGCTCGCGATAGGAAGCGAAAGTGGAGGCGTCGTGGGGGTGGGCGAGCGGAGGCGTCGTGGGGGTGCTGGGCTTGGACGGGTGGAGCGTCCGTGTGACAAGAACGACCGTGGGTTTCAACGTGCACTGTTTTTCTCGTCACTGCGCGTGGGAATAGCATCGTACAGGGGAAAGGATCGGTCTAGCGGCAGTAATCGCACGAGCCGGGGGAATCGAGCGTGGTTGAACCATCATCACGACGACAGATCCTCCTTTAATAGTAGAGATCCCCTTTACGGCAACAAAGAGGTCTAGCGCAACATAGTATTTGTCGAGATCCAACGCACGGGCATTAAACTATAGTAAAGAGAGAAGACATAGTCCCCGCTTGTCAGCTCACCCACAAAACAATTGATGAAATGGTTTATGAAAAAGAAGAGACTGGAACCTTTGTATCCGCTTGTGGCATACTCAGCTCCACCCTTTCTCATCACTATCTTTGTTCATGTTATGTTCTGGTTGCTTTTCTCAACATGGCCCGGATTAGAGGAAGCACCATTCAAGATAAGAACCTTTGTGAGGCCAAATAAAAAAATTTCTTGTTTAAACAACATAATAAAATAAATGGTGAACGACACAATAACTTCTGAGTGACCATACAATAGGCTGGCCCCAAATCCAAACTTTCATAACGGTGTGACAGATTCCTCACACATAAAAATACATGAAAAATATGTATAAGATGTTATTTTTACCTCATAATGGATTTATAAAGAGATCCGTAATATATATTTTGATAGCTCCACCCTAAAAGTACCTCTTTCAGACATATATATCAACAAAAAGGAAAAAGGCTATCTTAGCAATCAGAATCGTTGAAAGTTCAACACACCGGTCTTTCAGCAAATGTTTAGCTACAAAGCAAATCTTTCTCTATGTGAACACTGAATTCTTTTGTGTCAAATAAAATATCAAAGTGCAGTAGAGAAACATGGTGTATGTATGCATTTGTGGTAGGTGGCCCTATCAGAAACACCAGAAAGACATTCAGTTATCGGACTTTTTTTGTATGGGCCTGGTTATGTAATGAGAAAAAGATCGGGAGGAAGTTATCACATGTAGGTAGAGAATCACAGATCCCTCGATCAAAAAGCTAAATGTCAGTGAAACATAGTATCTCTGGAGCGAAGTTGTATGTTCTTTACATTGATGATCGCCCTAAATGAAAAGTGACAGAATCAAAAGTGTCAGTCAAACAGATTATTTGGAGTGAAGGCATCACGTACGTACAGGGTACATCATGAGATGTGTAGCTAGAGAATCAAAGATGATTTGAATTAGAAGGATCAGTGTCACTCAAACTGGTTGAGTTATTTGCATGGTCTATGTACTTATCTGAATTAGAAAACTCCTCGTCCAGGATTGTCTTTTAGGGATGCAGCTATGCAGGTCGCAATTCAATCGCGCTCTCCTCCAAGCTGAAGGGTCGAACCTCATGTGGGTCTTTGGCTGGGAGGTGACCTCGACCATGAAGGCCTTCCCGTCGACGCACGGGCAGTCCCTTGCCTCGTTCCCAGCTCTCCTACCTGACGTTGTGTGTGGAGCTCCGGTGATCAGCCTAGGTCGCCATCTAGTTCAGCACCGTACGTGTATGAACCACAACGTGAGTCGCCGGGAGGCATTACGTCCTATCGACAAGGACCCGTGGTGCTTGTGGACCGTCCGCACACCACACCGTGGCCGCCATGACATTAGATTGAACCTCTCCAGGACTCCGACAGGTTCTCGACGCATCGTCACACCCAACCACGTATGGTGGGTGCAGTAGGCAGTAACCGACACAACTCAGCGGACGTTGCCGCTGCCGCTGCCGCCGCCGCGCCGCCAAGCCAGTATTGTGCGAGCACATGTACGCGCCAAGCGCGGCTGGGTGTGGAGCGTGGTAGGTAGGGGGCAACGCAGCAACGCGGTGTCCACATGATGTGTCGATGAGTTCCGTTTGGCCGCAGGCTCCCTCTCATCGGGCCCTCTTCCATGCCGACGCTACCACCCATGGAACTCCCTCTTATCTACCACCGCGCGGAGCCCTTGCGCTTCCAGGGACGATGTGACGGCTGGATATGGGGAGTGGTAACTGGCGGGTCATGGGGAGATGATGGAGGACGTGGGCTGGTTTTGCGGTGGAAGAAAAATGTGGACTAAACCGCTTGGTTCTCTTGTTTACTCGCTTGGTTTTCGAAGGGATTGAAAAAAATGGGTGAGAGGAGACGTGGGTGGCAGAACGTATCGGAGGGATGGCGAGAGGTCGAACCATCACGACTGCACATCCTCCTTTAATAGTAGAGATTTGATGGTTTAGGATTTATAATCCATCTCCTACCTTATCTTTAAGAGAGGTTTTTTGACCTTCAAATCTTGTATCCAACTAATTGAATGCCCGTGCTTTGCAACGGGGTGGTAACAAGACATATAAACACACATTAAATATTTTTCTAAATCAGAAATATGCGTCGAACATGATTGCACATGATTTCCATTCTTAAGTGGCAACAACTTCGCCACTTGTGTTTACCCTGCACTAAACATGGGACAAACCTGCGATGGCTTCATGTGGTTCAACCCATGAACTAATAAATACTGCCTCTGTCAGTCTGTTCAATAATATAAGACATTTTGCAAACTAACATAACTTGTAAAAACATTTTATATTATAGGACGGATGGAATATTATTATTGAAATCACATGTGATGCTTTACATAGATTTGAAGATCTATAGAGAATGGGCCCATGAAAACATCACACAACTAATAAATATATTACTATTGGAAACGCATGTGATGCTTTACATAGATTTGAAGTTGTATAAAGAATGGGCCCGTGAAAACATTGCACAAGTAATAAAATATATTTGTTGTTGTGTGAGAAATCGAGAATGTAACCAATTTGAGAGAAGAGGGTATTAGAAATTTGAACCATTTATAGAAGAGCAGCTAGCGTTATTATTTGTTACAAATACCGGAACATGGAAGCATGAATATTAATTTTCTTATATTTTGTGCTTGGAGTCTCAGTATCATAATTAAAGTTCTGAATCAAGATAAATGAAAAAATAGCATCTAGAATTCCTTGTCAGTATGGGAATAGCTTTAGAAAAAGTTCAGTAAATATGGCCTATCCATAATAAATGAAATGTGCAAGCATTCCAGTGATTTCTCCGATATCAAATAAAGCACAAATAATGTTGTCCTAGAACATAAGTACATCCCATCTAAACATGTGTGTGCACATACATGATACATGTCAAATGCTCCCTTAGTTCACAGAAGAACTCCTTTCTTCCTTGTTTTGACTCAGCTCATGCGTCCCGTCTTGAACTTTGTTGCACAAGTTAGACCAGAGCCTGAGCACTCATAAAACCAAAGCCTTTTTAGCTCCTTGGCATAATATATCTGCACGTTGTCATGTAGTGGTATGTGTGAACATAATAGGAAGCATCAGGAGGATATCATGATAGTTTAGAACAACATAAGTTAAATGAGATACACATGTTTACCTATGTCCTATAGCACAACTTGGCTTCTGAAAATTTTCTCCCAAGAAAACACCGGAAAGGAAGTCACTGCTAGAGTATGGAATTTGCTTCTTAGAAGCTTCAGATGTGTGTTAGAAGCTCATGCAAAGAAGAGATCAATAAGAACCCGAGGACAAGAAGAGTCGTCAAATGAATTATACAAGTATCTCACTGGAATAGTTTCTTTTCCTTCCGGACGCAAAAAAGAACTCACTCTTGAATGTCATACACGAAATGAAACTAAGCCATTAAGATGTCCTGTAAGAGAATAAATGACGTAAAAGGCGTCCCTCACAGGTCAAACACATACAAAATTCAGAGTTTTTCTTCTTCCTCTGAGACAACAGAAAGAAAGAAATACACCATGTATTCTTCATGGAATAAAAAATGTCGAAAGTGAATAAGCCCGTTTCAGTTAGTGGGCATATGAAGAATATCATTCGGTAAGAAATCTGTGTTTACAAAATCAACTATTAAAGGAAGTCATTATTAAAAAATAGCATTCTCTTGATAACTCTCGAACTTCAAAAGTTTATCAGGCAATTGAGATCATTCATATACAATCCAATGAACTGATGGTTAAGGAAAAACACAAAAATGGAAGGCGCAAGAAACGAATCAAATATTTTCATGAGAAAAAACCTTGGATAGATTGCATCGAGGACGACCAGTAGTAACCCTGGAATGTGACCAGATTGGGGTGGTTGAGGTTACCAAGCTGCCCCATCTCATGCTCAAACTCATCATGGTTTGTCACACTTCCGAGTGTCTCCAATTTCTGTTGGGGAACGTCGCATGGGAAACAAAAAATTTCTTACGCGCACGAAGACCTATCATGGTGATGTCCATCTACGAGAGGGGATATTCGATCTACGTACCCTTGTAGACCGCACAGCAGAAGCGTTAGTGAACGCGGTTGATGTAGTGGAACGTCCTCACGTCCCTCGATCCGCCCCGCGAACCGTCCCGCGATCAGTCCCACGATCTAGTGCCGAACGGACGACACCTCCGCGTTCAGCACACGTACAGCTCGGCGATGATCTCGGCCATCTTGATCCAGCAAGAGAGACGGAGAGGTAGATGAGTTCTCCGTCAGCGTGACGGCGCTCTGGAGGTTGGTGGTGATCTTATCTCAGTAGGGCTCCGCCCGAGCTCCGCAGAAACGCGATCTAGAGGTAAAACCGTGGAGATATGTGGTCGGGCTGCCGTGGCAAAGTTGTGTCAAATCAGCCCTAAAACCTACGTATATATAGGGGGAAGAGGGGGAGCCTTGCCTTGGGGTCCAAGGACCCCCAAGGAGTTCGGCCGAGCCAAGGGGGGCAACCCTCCCCTTCCAAACCGAGTCCAACTAGGTTTGGAAGGAGGAGTCCTTCCCCCTTTTCCCACCTCCTTTTTTTTTCTCTTTGGTTTTCTTCCTATGGCGCATAGGGCCTTCTTGGGCTGTCCCACCAGCCCACTAAGGTCTGGTGCACCACCCCCAAGGCCTATGGGCTTCCCCGGGTGTTAGAGCATATATCTCCATATGTGGTTTTGGTAATTGATGACAATTCCTATGGACTAATGGTTCCCTTAAGTTATATTTATAGGATTTGTCCATAGGCGCTTCTTGAAGTCCATCGGTTGGGTTCAAGGAGTTTATATGTTGACCAAGATGTTATTCAAGTTATTATCCAAAGAATGGTCATAGAAACACTAGGTTGATCAAGATCTCAGACAAAGAGTAAATCAAGATGATCAACACATTGCTTTTATTGCGATTTGTCCATAGGCACTTCTTGAAGTCCATCTGTTGGGTTCAAGGAGTTTATATGTTGACCAAGATGTTATTCAAGTCATTATTAAAAGAATGGTCATAGAAACACTAGGTTGATCAAGATCTCAGCCAAAGAGTAAATCAAGATGATCAACACACAAAGCGTATAAGATGTACCGAGAGGAATCAAGTGATCCCATGGTATGGTAAGCATTGTCCATTACGTGTTTGTGTACTAACCCATGGTCTTCGTGAGACTCCTATGTGGGGGTTAGGTGTGTTTCCATTGGGCTTGCATCAAAAGGAAGATCTCATACAACCCATGAAGGATGACGTCAAGTGGTGATCGTCATCAAGATTGTGGTGTGCAAGTTCAAGTGGATCAGCACGAATATATCATTGAAACTATTGTCAATGATCATGTGTTGATAAGGACAATCTCATGTGCTAACAAGGACAAGATCAAGATAAGCATTCCTGAGCACTACATGCTTGATTCTTGTGGATGTTCACATGGTGGACACGACAAGATCAAGATAAGCATCCCTGAGCACTACATGCTTGATTCTTGTGGATGTTCACATGGTGGACAGGACAAGATCAAGATAAGCATTCCTAAGCACTACATGCTTGATTCTTGTGGATGTTCACATGGTGGACAGGACAAGATCAAGATAAGCATCCCTGAGCACTACATGCTTGATTCTTGTGGATGTTCACATGGTGGACAGGACAAGATCAAGATAAGCATTCCTGAGCACTACATGATTGATTCTTGTGGATGTTCACATGGTGGACAAATGAAGATGAATCCATAAGCTAGGCTTTCCGCATTGTGTATGGGAAAGTTACTTGAAGACTTCATCATGTCTTGCTTTCAACATTGAGCCAAGAAGGAACAACAACATCAAGCTCAGGTGAAAGGGCTAACTCAAAGGTATCAGTTCCTTTGACGTTAGTTGTGCGGAGTGATGATCAACGAATAAAAGTATACACTCAAGTATGGATCATCAGTACTCTTTTATGATTCTTGAGTCCTTAGGGATCCCGCACTATTAAGAGAGGATCACAAGTTTTGCGATGAACTTGCTCAAACTACATCATCACTTTTTTGCTCAGACCTCATCTCCACTGTTTTGCTGTTATCTGAAAACAGAACCAGTGCCTCAGACATCCGTCTTTCTCCGGACGTCCGAGGACCGGACGACCGACAAGTTCGGAAATCCGGAATCCTATACCAGAGAAATCAAAGCCATATAACTCGGACTTCCGGCTCCCTACGGACATCCGAGGCCCGGATGTCCGGCCAATTCCCGGAAATCCGGAAGCCTGCACCAGTAGAAGTTGAGTTCTATATCTCGGACTCCTGGCTCCCTCCGGACGTCCGAGGCCCGGATGTCCGGCCAATTCCCGGAAATCCGGAAGCGTGCACCAGTAGAAGTTGAGTTCTATATCTCGGAAATCCGGCTCCCTCCGGACGTACGAGCGCCGAATGTTCGACACCCATGAGAAATCCAGAAGCCACCACCAGTAGAAATTGTGCTGTATATCACGGACTTCCGGGCCACTCCGGACGTCCGTATGCTGATGAATTCAAATATGTTCAGGCACATCTACAGGCCTCGGACGACCGACCCCTGTCGGACGTCCGGCCGCTAATGAATTCAGAAGAGTTCCAGTCATGCCTACAGGTCTCGGACGTCCAACCCCTGTCGGACGTCCGGCCTCTCGCGGACGCCCGGACTTCCGACAACTGTCGGACGTCCGGACCCTGTGAGACTTAAAGTGTCCCCAACGGCTCTTTTTCTCTCCACACTATAAATACCCCCTCCCACTTCATGAGAGGGTTGCCCAACACAGCCTTATCCTCATAAGAACACATTTCCACCTCACACACATTTGCTCACTCCAAATCTTAGATCCCAAGAGCATTTGTGAGCCCCTTTGAGAGTTGTTCCAATCAAAAGACAGATCTTCTCCCTCTCCTTCTCTCAACCCAAGCTATTTGTGATTTGAGCAAGTTTTGAGCATTCCCCGTGATCTTGTTACTCTTGGAGGTTGGAGACTCCTAGGCGGTAGGAGTTCTTCGGAGAGGAATCAATTCGTGTGATTTCCCCCGGAAAAGTTTGTGAGGGTTTGGAAGCCACCTCAAAGGCTTACCACTAGTGGTTGAGAAACGCCTTCGTGGTGTTATCTCAAAGGGACAATAGGGTGAGCCTTCGTGGCATTGGTGTGACTTCGTGGTAACATCCACCTCTCTAACGGTGACTAGCTTCCCTCCAAGGAAGTGAACATCGGGATACATCTTCGTCTCAGTGACCTTGGTTATCCTTAACCCTAACTCCTTACTTGTGGTTTACTTGTGTTATTTGAGCATACATACATTGCATATTGCTTGTGCTCATTATATTGTGTTGGCCATTTCTTGTACAAGATTAATCATTCAAGCATACCCTCTATATCCACACGTACATACTTGCATCCCTTGATATATTGTGTGATATAGTGTGATCTAGTATCTTGTGTTGTTCACCTACTTGTCGTGTGATATAGCTCAAGTAAGTTTGTGTAACCTACTTGTGCTTGTTAGTAATTGCATTGTGTCCATCTTGGTAGATCGTGTTGTTGATACACGTTGCAGTGCCTAGTGCATTTAGGATTTGTGCTTGACAAGTACCCTCTTAGTTTATTTCCGCATTAGGTTCAAGCCAAATTTGAAGAAGTTTTTAAATAGCCTATTCACCCCCCTCTAGGCGTCATCGAGGTCTTCTCAATTGGTATCAGATCTAGGTCTCTCTATAATTAGGTTTCACGACCTAGAGAGTATCGATGTCGACTATTGGATTAGTGCACAATGGCATCTTTGACTTTGATGGCACAAATTATACCCTATGGAGAATTCGTATGCTTCATCACTTTCGGGCCATGGGCCCAAATACTTTACGAATTGTTCTTGTAGGGATTGCCGACAAAAAGGATGATGCATCTTCATCTACTAATGAAATGTATCTTGATTGTGAGGCCATTCATCGAACCATAAGTCCTGAAGTGTTCAAGTCTATCTCGACTTGCAAGTCAGCTCATGAAGTTTGGACTAAACTTGAAGATATATATGGTGGGTCCAATCTTGATGAAGACGGTATTATGATGAAGGAGTTGGTGCATGAGCTCTTCACTCTTTTCGATCTTAAAGAGTCCACCACTACTCCCATATCCGATTGCTTGCACACCTCATCATCTTCAATCTCACAAGGTAATGACATGGTGAGTGAAGAAATATATGTTGATGAAAATGGCATAGCCTCTATGGACATGAGCATATCTAGCACCACACATAGTGTAAATTATTGTGCTGATAGGTCATGCATTTCACCTAAAGATTCCTTGACAAATGTCTGTGGTGATATGCCTGCTTCCTCGTGTCCTCTTGATCAAAATATCTTGTTTCTCCCTAGTTGATCTATGACTAATCATTTAGGGGATATCAAGAATTATGAAGTACTTTTGACTAATGAAGAATCTGATTCACCAAAAGAATCATCATCAACTCCTCCAGTTCACACGTGCCTCATGGCAAGAGGTAATAATGAGGTATCATCTTCCCTGTGCAATAACGATGATATTTGCGATGAGGATGATGATGATGACTTGACTGAAAATATCTATGTGATCAGTAAAATTCTTCATAAAGCTAAAAATAACTCTCTTCAAAGGTTCCAAGATGTTCTTGCTTACTTTGAAAATTGTAATGATTCACTTAATCATGAACAAGCTAAAAGTGAACAACTTGAACATGAACTTGAGAAGAGTCATCAAGCATGTAGAGACTTAAGATCTTCAAAAGGAGAGATTGAAGTTTCTCATGATAAACTTAAAAAGGATTTTGAGGTCCTTCTCCTTGAATGCAATAATGTCAAGGGAGAGCTCATCAAAACCTCTAAGATCTATGAGGAGCTTCAATCTACTCATGAGAAGTCTCTATTTGCTACTTACTCCTCTCATATTGTTGATGATACTTGTACATCTAACTCTACCTCATTTGAAGTATAAACATTGAAGGAGAATGTTGAGCTACGTGCTCAACTTGATTTACTAACTAGCAATTATGGGAAGTTGGAAGAAAACCATGCAATGCTCACAAGCTCTCATGCCGATCTTCTAACATCCCATAATGTGCAAAAGTTAGCTCATGAGGCTATCATCACCAAGGTAACATCAAGTGAGCCTCATGTGGACAATGGCACTACTTCTAGTCAAAGTACTATATTTTCATGTGCTAGTCCTCGTAATTCGTCTACTCATAATGTTGCTACCTCGTGTGATGAATTACTTTCCTTGCCTTGTTGCTCTAACATTGAAGCTTACACTTCCTCTAGTACTTGCATTGATACTAACCGTGCAGAGGAAATCAAAGAGCTCAAGGCCCAAGTCACTTCCTTGAAGAAAGACTTGGAACAGTGTCATGAAGGGATGCCCACACTCAACAACGTCCTGTGTGAGCAAACATCTTCGAATGACAAAAATGAGTTTGGAGTAAACTCAAACAAGAACAAGAGGGGCCTAGAACAAATCAAGAATTCGGCCAAAATAATTTGCTTCAAGTGCAAAGTTAAAGGGCACCATGTTAGATCTTGCCCTCTGAAGACGAAGTCTCAAAGTCACAAGCAACAAAGGAAGCGGCCACAAACTCAATCACATATTCAACTACAAGTTGAAGGAAGGCCTCTTCCCAATAAGACCCAAACCAACACTCCCCAAGGTGAGAAATCAACTGGGAAGAAAACAAATGGTAGATGTTGCTACTTATGTCGTGAGAAGGGTCACGTCGCTTCGTCTTGCACGAGAGGTAACTTATCCAACCCAATCACTATTGATGATACCTGTTCCCTTGGGAAGGATAAGGTTGGCAATGTGTTTGCCAAGTTTGTTGGCACTCAAAATGGTGTCAAGAAAAGAACCATTTGGGTTGCCAAGCCTATTGTGATTAACCTCTTAGGACCCAACGTAGTTGGGGACCAACAAGCTCAAACTTGATCAATAGGTGACTATGGAGGACATTAGAGACTTGGATACATAATGAAGAATTAAGGGGTCTTCATCATTCTTATTATCTCAAGCCAAGTCATTTGGATTATCGAGTTTCTATCTTATATCCAATGTGCCTCCTTACGGTACCTTATACTTAAACTGTTTACATTGTTAGGTTCTTGCCCCTTTGCATGTTGTGGTTTTGTACCTTGCATGCGTTTGTATATGTTGTGCCTCCAACTTTCTTATCTTGAGTAATCAAGTATGTGTATGTTGGTTTGCACATCATGTACATGTGAGTCTTGTATTGAGCCTAGTTGCATCTTGTCTGTATCTTTGTTGGCTCTTGTGAGAGATTAATGGATTATCCCATTGTGGGGGAGTGATGTGCTTTGCACACCTCACAATCCTATAAATGTGTATACATGGGGAATACCACTTAGTTTTGATATTTCAAGATTATCTAGCTTCTATGTGGTATGTCTTACTCATGAGAAACTCAAATTATATATGGTCCATTAATTATCTCTTGTTGGTTTCGATTTGCCACTTGTTAATACTGTTGGTTTATCACAATATGGGGGAGGAATATGCTATGTGCATATTACAAACCTAGAAAATGTGTACATTTGAGGTGTTGCCACTTAGTGTTGATATTGTAAATTATCCTGTTCCTAGGTGGCTTGTTATCTCTACAAGTGTCATTTGCTTGCATTTTATGGATAAAGATGATCTTGGATATACTTGTGATCTACCAATGAGTATCATTTCGAAAATACTTCTTGTCCTTGACAATTGGTATTCCCATCATGTGATTGGAATTGCTAATCATCTTTACATTGGTTTTTGTGTTTCGTTTGTCTTCCTTGCCTCTTATGGATCTATTCTAACATGTCTAGTGCTTTTATAGATATAGAGAAAGTGATGATCCCATCGTGTGCGTTTTTGTATTTAAATGCAAATTCTATATAATGCACGTCCCTTGGGGGAGCTATCCTATTTTCTTTAGAACACTCTCTTTATTCACCCATCATAAAATATTTTGATCCCCATCAAGTGTGTGTTGATGGGAGGCAAGTCTTGCTCTTTATGATGCTTTGTGCCATCATGAAAATTTGTAGAGGGCATTGTTTGTTGGAACCTAGCTCTCTTTTGGAAACTAGAAACCTCGTGTTTGTTTTCCTTCAATTGGTTTCTTGTTGCCTTCTATTTGGCATGTTGTCAATGGATATCTCATTCCTTGATGTATCTTTTAATTGATATCCTTCAAGTGATAGTTCTTTTGTTTTAGGATCTTATTATCACTTGATACCTTGTCTTTTGATGACTTATCAACTTTGTGTTGAGTTGATTCTTAAGAGTCTTGAGCATGCGTATCATATCTACTATATACAACTTCTTTTGCTTGCTTTCCTTCTTTGACCCAATATATAGGGGAAATTCCACCTTGTCATAAATTGGCTAAAGTGTGCATGAAATTCAAATTCATATCTATATGCACATATGTATGTGGAGTTTGTCCTATGTATTGCTGGTTTTCTAACTCTTTGGTCCCAATGAGTTTGGGCACCATTTTGTTTGTTTTGTTGTTCCAGGAACAACTGGAGATGCATTGGATGCTCGGCTTACCTATAAGGAGGATGTTGAGACCATGTGATTATTGGAGCCAAGTTAGGATGATCAAAGAACAACTATCTACTACATCAATCCAATGTTGTCTCGGTAACAAGTATCCACATCATGCATTATTTTCTTGCGAAGGACCCAACCTGTCTTCTCTTTTTTAGGTTGCATCATGGCATGAATCTCTTGATTCGTTCTTGTAGTACTTGTTTGCCTTCTCGAAGCATCCGAACGATGATGTCTTACTACTAGTTGGGATGTCTTTGATGTTCGTATGTTGGAAGTTCATATTATACAATAAGAAAATATTAGGCCATGTGCTATGCTTCCAAGCAAAAGATCTCATTGATATATTTATGACTTCCCTTTTGGATATCTAGTTTTCTTCCTTCTTGTAACCATTTCGTGTGTACATCCTTCCTTGTGGATATATCTTCTACTTAGAATCTTTCACACATGAGAGAAGTTACATCTCTAATTGATATCCTCTTTTCTTTCACGTCCATCGCTGCATTTCCTTTTTCGGTTTTTGGTGGCAACGTGAAATAATTTGTTTTGAGTGCGTATCTTATTTTCTTACATCTTGATGCACTCTTTGGCCGTGAAGATTATTTTTCCTCGTGCTTGTCTTGATGAGGGTGGTGTCATTTTCAATTAGTATCCCTCCTCTTGACAAGGTTCTTACTTCCTATCTTCACAATGGGTTGTCACAAGCGTTGGTTCTTATTTTGTTTATTAGTAAGCTTGTGAACCCATTTCCTAGTATGTGTGTGTGGGAATGATAGGTCTTGCACTTTGTATCTCATTTCATCAAGACTGTGTTGATGAGTAATTCTCATCCTTATCTTAGTCTACTCAAGTGCCTTGCCATGACTCATACACATTACTTTGGTTGAGCTTATTCTTAAGTTGCTTCCTTTACATGTTGCTCAACCATTAGTTTTGTGCAATTGATATGCTTATTGTCTCATCTATCTTCTTGCACTCATTGTGTGTTTCTATTAATTCTGGGGGAGCAACGATCCTATTTTGTGCACCTGTGTCAAATACAAAAATCTCATATTAGTGCACAAATCATGGGGAGCTTCTCTAGTTTTTGATAAAGCACTATGTTGCCTCTATCATAATATCTTTTATTCATGTGGTTCGAAGGATCATATGATTGTTTGTTCCATTTGGAATTCTTTGATTGCTTGCCTCTATCTTTGTATGCCTTTGTGGCATACGATCCTTTTATTTGCAATCTTTGGGTCCTTAATATAGTTTGTTTTCCTCCAACTACTTATCATTGTATTTGTATATTTTTCTGCACTCATTTGCTGAGAAGTACACACTTTTTGGAGGACCACCTACTATATTTTCTTTCTAAACTGTTCGTCCATTTTGGCAATCGATGCCAATGGGGGAGAAGTTTAGAGAGTTTACTTTGGATATTGTTTAGAGGGTTTTGCTTTTATTGCGTAAGCATTTACATCTTGCTCACATGCATTATTACCTTGTATGTGTGCGCTTGGTTATGCTTATTTCCTTATATAACCTCTCTTGAAGTGGTTGTCTTCAATTACCAAAATGGGGGAGATTGTTAGAGCATATATCTCCATATGTGGTTTTGGTAATTGATGACAATTCCTATGGACTAATGGTTGCCTTAAGTTATATTTATAGGATTTGTCCATAGGCGCTTCTTGAAGTCCATCGGTTGGGTTCAAGGAGTTTATATGTTGACCAAGATGTTATTCAAGTTATTATCCAAAGAATTGTCATAGAAACACTAGGTTGATCAAGATCTCAGACAAAGAGTAAATCAAGATGATCAACACATTGCTTTTATTGCGATTTGTCCATAGGCACTTCTTGAAGTCCATCTGTTGGGTTCAAGGAGTTTATATGTTGACCAAGATGTTATTCAAGTCATTATTCAAAGAATGGTCATAGAAACACTAGGTTGATCAAGATCTCAGCCAAAGAGTAAATCAAGATGATCAACACACAAAGCGTATAAGATGTACCGAGAGGAATCAAGTGATCCCATGGTATGGTAAGCATTGTCCATTGCGTGTTTGTGTACTAAACCATGGTCTTCGTGAGACTCCTATGTGGGGGTTAGGTGTGTTTCCATTGGGCTTGCGTCAAAAGGAAGATCTCATACAACCCATGAAGGATGACGTCAAGTGGTGATCGTCATCAAGATTGTGGTGTGCAAGTTCAAGTGGATCAACACGAATATATCATTGAAACTATTGTCAATGATCATGTGTTGATAAGGACAATCTCATGTGCTAACAAGGACAAGATCAAGATAAGCATTCCTGAGCACTACATGCTTGATTCTTGTGGATGTTCACATGGTGGACACGAAAAGATCAAGATAAGCATCCCTGAGCACTACATGCTTGATTCTTGTGGATGTTCACATGGTGGACAGGACAAGATCAAGATAAGCATTCCTGAGCACTACATGCTTGATTCTTGTGGATGTTCACATGGTGGACAGGACAAGATCAAGATAAGCATCCCTGAGCACTACATGCTTGATTCTTGTGGATGTTCACATGGTGGACAGGACAAGATCAAGATAAGCATTCCTGAGCACTACATGCTTGATTCTTGTGGATGTTCACATGGTGGACAAATGAAGATGAATCCATAAGCTAGGCTTTCCGCATTGTGTATGGGAAAGTTACTTGAAGACTTCATCATGTCTTGCTTTCAACATTGAGCCAAGAAGGAACAACAACATCAAGCTCAGGTGAAAGGGCTAACTCAAAGGTATCAGTTCCTTTGACGTTAGTTGTGCGGAGTGATGATCAGCGAATAAAAGTATACACTCAAGTATGGATCATCAGTACTCTTTTATGATTCTTGAGTCCTTAGGGATCCCGCACTATTAAGAGGGGATCACAGGTTTTGCGATGAACTTGCTCAAACTACATCATCACTTTCTGCTCAGACCTCCTCTCCACTGTTTTGCTGTTATCTGAAAACAGAACCAGTGCCTCAGACATCCGGCTTTCTCCGGACGTACGAGGACCGGAAGACCGACAAGTTCGGAAATCCGGAATCCAATACCACAGAAATCAGAGCCATATAACTCGGACTTCCGGCTCCCTCCGGACGTCCGAGGCCCGGATTTCCGGCCAATTCCCGGAAATCCGGAAGCCTGCACCAGTAGAAGTTCAGTTCTATATCTCGGACTTCCGGCTCCCTCTGGACGTCCGAGGCTCGTATGTCCGGCCAATTCCCGGAAATCCGGAAGCCTGCACCAGTAGAAGTTGAGTTCTATATCTCGGAAATCCGGCTCCCTCCGGACGTCCGAGCGCCGGATGTCCGACACCCATCGGAAATCCGGAAGCCACCACCTGTAGAAATTGTGCTGTATATCACGGACTTCCGGGCCACTCCGGATGTCCGTATGCTGATGAATTCAAATATGTTCAGGCACATCTACAGGTCTCGGACGACCGACCACTGTCGGACGTCCGGCCGCTGATGAATTCAGAAGAGTTCCAGTCATGCCTACAGGTCTCGGACGTCCGACCCATGTCGGACGTCTGGCCTCTCGCGGACGCCCGGACTTCCGACAACTGTCGGACGTCCGGACCCTGTGTGACTTAAAGTGTCCCCAACGACTCTTTTTCTCTCCACACTATAAATACCCCCTCCCACTTCGTGAGAGGGTTGCCCAACACAGCCTTATCCTCATAAGAACACATTTCCACCTCACACACATTTGCTCACTCCAAATCTTAGATCCCAAGAGCATTTGTGAGCCCCTTTGAGAGTTGTTCCAATCAAAAGACAGATCTTCTCCCTCTCCTTCTCTCAACCCAAGCTATTTGTGATTTGAGCAAGTTTTGAGCATTCCCCGTGATCTTGTTACTCTTGGAGGTTGGAGACTCCTAGGCGGTAGGAGTTCTTCGGAGAGGAATCAATTCGTGTGATTTCCCCCGGAAAAGTTTGTGAGGGTTTGGAAGCCACCTCAAAGGCTTACCACTAGTGGTTGAGAAACGCCTTCGTGGTGTTATCTCAAAGGGACAATAGGGTGAGCCTTCGTGGCGTTGGTGTGCCTTCGTGGTAACATCCACCTCTCTAACGGTGACTAGCTTCCCTCCAAGGAAGTGAACATCGGGATACATCTTCGTCTCAGTGACCTTGGTTATCCTTAACCCTAACTCCTTACTTGTGGTTTACTTGTGTTATTTGAGCATACATACATTGCATATTGCTTGTGCTCATTATATTGTGTTGGCCATTTCTTGTACAAGATTAATCATTCAAGCATACCCTCTATATCCACACGTACATACTTGCAGCCCTTGATATATCGTGTGATATAGTGTGATCTAGTATCTTGTGTTGTTCACCTACTTGTCGTGTGATATAGCTCAAGTAAGTTTATGTAACTTACTTGTGCTTGTTAGTAATTGCATTGTGTCCATCTTGGTAGATCGTGTTGTTGATACACGTTGCAGTGCCTAGTGCATTTAGGATTTGTGCTTGACAAGTACCCTCTTAGTTTATTTCCGCATTAGGTTACTTGCCCGAGATTCGATCGTCAGTATCCGCATACCTATTTCAATCTCGTTTACCGGCAAGTCTCTTTACTCGTTCCGTAATACAAGATCCCGCAACTTACACTAAGTCACATTGCTTGCAAGGCTTGTGTGTGATGTTGTATTACCGAGTGGGCCCCGAGATACCTCTCCGTCACACGGAGTGGCAAATCCCAGTCTCGATCCATACTAACTCAACGAACACCTTCGGAGATACCTGTAGAGCATCTTTATAGTCACCCAGTTACGTTGCGACGTTTGATACACACAAAGTATTCCTCTGGTGTCAGTGAGTTATATGATCTCATGGTCATAGGAACAAATACTTGACACGCAGAAAACAGTAGCAACAAAATGACACGATCAACATGCTACGTCTATTAGTTTGGGTCTAGTCCATCACGTGATTCTCCTAATGACGTGATCCAGTTATGAAGCAACAACACCTTGTTCATAATCAGAAGACACTGACTATCTTTGATCAACTGGCTAGCCAACTAGAGGCTTGCTAGGGACGGTGTTTTGTCTATGTATCCACACATGTATATAAGTCTTCATTCAATACAATTATAGCATGGATAATAAACGATTATCTTGATACAGGAATTATAATAATAACTCTATTTATTATTGCCTCTAGGGCATAATTCCAACAGTCTCCCACTTGCACTAGAGTCAATAATCTAGCCCTCACATCATCATGCGAATTAAATTGTAATAAATCTAACACCGATACAGTTCTGGTGTTGATCATGCTTTGCCCGTGGAAGAGGTTTAGTCAGCGGGTCTGCTACATTCAGATCCGTGTGCACTTTGCATATATTTACGTCCTCCCCTTCGACGTAGTCGCGGATGAGGTTGAAGCGTCGTTTGATGTGTCTGGACTTCTTGTGAAACCGTGGTTCCTTTGCTAGGGCAATGGCACCCGTGTTGTCACAGAACAAGGTTATTGGATTCAGTGCGCTTGGCACCACTCCAAGATCCGTCATGAACTGCTTCATCCAGACACCCTCCTTAGCCGCCTCCGAGGCAGCCATGTACTCCGCTTCACACGTAGAATCTGCTACGACGCTCTACTTGGAACTGCACTAGCTTACCGCACCCCCATTAAGAATAAATACGTATCCGGTCTGCGACTTAGAGTCGTCCGGATCTGTGTCAAAGCTTGCATCGACGTAACCTTTTACGGCGAGCTCTTCGTCACCTCCATACACGAGAAACATCTCCTTAGTCTTTTTCAGGTACTTCAGGATATTCTTGACCGCCGTCCAGTGATCCACTCCTAGATTACTGTGGAACCTACCTGCCATACTTATGGCCAGGCTAACGTCCGGTCTAGTGCACAACATTGCATACATGATAGAACCTATGGCTGAAGCATAGGGGACGGTGCTCATATGCTCTCTATCCTCATCAGTTGCTGGGCACTGAGTCTTACTCAATCTCGTACCTTGTAAAACTGGCAAGAACCCTTTCTTGGACTGTTCCATTTTGAACTTCTTCAAAACTTTATCAAGGTATGTGCTTTGTGAAAGTCCTATCAGGCGTTTTGATCTATCCCTGTAGATCTTAATGCCTAGAATGTAAGCAGGTTCTCCTAGGTCCTTCATAGATAAACTTTTATTCAAGTAATCCTTTATGCTCTCCAAAAACTCTATGTTGTTTCCAATCAACAATATGTCATCCACATATAATATTAGAAACGCCACAGAGCTCCCACTCACTTTCTTGTAAATACAATATTCTCCAACCACTTGTATAAACCCAAATGCTTTGATCACCTCATCAAAGCGTTTGTTCCAACTCTGAGATGCTTGCACCAGTCCATAAATGGATCGCTGGAGCTTGCACACCTTGTTAGCATTCTTAGGATCGACAAAACCTTCGGGTTGCATCATATACAACTCTTCCTTAAGGAAACCGTTAAGGAACGCCGTTTTGACATCCATCAGCCAGATTTCATAATCGAAAAATGCAGCTATTGCTAACATGATTCTGACGGACTTAAGCATCGCTACGGGTGAGAATGTCTCATCGTAGTCAACTCCTTGAACTTGTGAAAAACCCTTTGCCACAAGTCGAGCTTTATAAACGGTCACATTGCCGTCATCGTACGTCTTCCTCTTAAAGATCCATTTGTTCTGAATAGCCTTGCGGCCCTCAGGTAGTACTTCCAAAGTCCACACTTTGTTCTCATACATGGATCCTATCTCGGACTTCATGGCTTCTAGCCATTTGTTGGAATCTGGGCCCACCATTGCTTCTTCATAATTTGCAGGTTCATTGTTGTCTAACAACATGATTGACAAGACGGGATTACCGTACCACTCTGGAGCAGCACATGGTCTCGTCGACCTGCGTGGTTCGACAGAAACTTGAACCGGAGTTTCATGATCATCATCATTAACTTCCTCCTCAACCGGCGTCGCAACGACAGAGGTTTCCCCTTGCCCTGCGCCACCATCTAGAGGGATGAGAGGTTTGACAACCTCATCAAGTTCTATCTTCCTCCCACTCAATTCTCTCGAGAGAAACTCCTTCTCGAGAAAAGCTCCGTTTTTAGCAACAAACACTTTGCCCTCGGGTTTGAGATAGAAGGTGTACCCAACTGTCTCTTTTGGGTAACCTATGAAGATGCACTTTTCCGCTTTGGGTTCCATCTTTTCAGGCTGAAGCTTTTTGACATAAGCATCACATCCCCAAACTTTAAGAAACGACAACTTTGGCCTTTTGCCATACCACAGTTCGTATGGTGTCGTCTCAACGGATTTTGATGGTGCCCTATTTAAAGTGAATGCAGCTGTTTCTAATGCATAACCCCAAAATGATAACGGCAAATCGGTAAGAGACATCATAGATCGCACCATCTCTAATAAAGTATGATTACGACGTTCGTACACACCATTACGCTGTGGTGTTCCAGGCGGTGTCAACTGTGAAACAATTCCACATTGTCTTAAGTGAGCACCAAACTCGAAACTCAGATATTCACCCCCACGATCAGACCGTAGGAACTTGATCTTCTTGTTACGATGATTTTCAACTTCACTCTGGAATTGCTTGAACTTTTCAAATGTTTCAGACTTGTGCTTCATTAAGTAGACATAACCATATCTACTCAAATTGTCAGTGAAGCTGAGAAAATAACGATATCCGCCGCGTGCCTCCACGCTCATCAGACCGCACACATCGGTATGTATGATTTCCAACAAGTTACTTGCACGCTCCATTGTTCCGGAGAACGGAGTTTTAGTCATCTTGCCCATGAGGCATGGTTCGCACGTGTCAAGTGAATCAAAGTCAAGTGACTCCAAAAGTCCATCGGCATGGAGTTTCTTCATGCGCTTTACACCAATATGACCTAAGCAGCACTGCCACAAAAATATGGCGCTATCATTGTTAACTCTAACTCTTTTGGTCTCAATGTTATGTATGCGTGTATCACTATCAAGAATCAATATGAACAATCCTCTCACATTGGGTGCATGGCCATAAAAGATGTTACTCATAGAAATAGAACAACCATTATTCTCTGACTTAAAAGGGTAACCGTCTCGCAATAAACAAGATCCAGATATAATGTTCATGCTCAACGCAAGCACTAAATAACAATGATTCAAGTTCATAACTAATCCTGATGGTAACTGAAGTAAAACTGTGCCGATGGCGATTGCATCAACCTTGGAACCATTTCCTACGCGCATCGTCACTTCATCTTTTGTCAGCCTTCGTCTATTCCGCAGTTCCTGTTTCGAGTTGCAAATATGAGCAACAAAACCGGTATCGAATACCCAGGCACTACTACGAGAGCCGGTTAAGTACACATCAATAACATGTATATCAAATATACCTGATTTTTCTTTGGCCGCCTTCTTATCTGCCAGATACTTGGGGCAGTTGCGCTTCCAGTGACCCATACCCTTGCAATAGTAACACTCTATTTCAGGCTTAGGTCCAGCTTTGGGTTTCTTCGTCAGATTGGCAACAGGTTTGCCCCTCTTCTTTGAATTACCCTTCTTGCCTTTGCCGTTTCTCTTGAAACTAGTGGTCTTATTCACCATCAATACTTGATGCTCTTTACAGAGTTCAGACTCTGCGGTTTTCAGCATCGCAAACAACTCGCGGGTGACTTGTTCATCCCTTGCATGTTGTAGTTCAACACAAAGCCTTTATAGCTTGGCGGCAGTGATTGAAGGATTCTGTCAGTGATAGCCTCTTGCGGGAGTTCAATCCCCAGCTCAGCTAGACGGTTTGAGTACCCAGACATTTTGAGCACATGTTCACTGACAGACGAGTTCTCCTCCATCTTGCAAGTATAGAATTTATCGGAGGTCTCATACCTCTCGATCCGGGCGTTCTTCTGAAAGATAAACTTCAACTCCTGGAACATCTCAAATGCTCCATGACGCTCAAAGCGACGTTGAAGTCCCGGTTCTAAGCCATACAAGACTGCACATTGAACTACTGAGTAGTCCTCCTTACGTGTTAACCAAGCGTTCTTAACATCCTGGTCAGCCGTAGCAGGTGGTTCATCTCCTAGCGCAGCATTAAGGACATAATCCTTCTTCCCAGCTTGTAAGATTAGCTTAAGATTACGAGCCCAGTCTACAAAGTTGTTTCCATCATCTTTCAACTTAGCTTTCTCTAGGAACGTATTAAAATTCAGGGTGACTGTCGCGTGAGCCATGATCTACAACACAAATATATTCAAAGTGGACTTAGACTATGTTCAAGATAATTAGAGTTTAACTTAATCAAATTACTCGCTAAACTCCCACTCAAAAAGTACATCTCTCTAGTCATTTGAGTGGTTCATGATCCACTTACACTAGCTCAAGTCGGATCATCACGTGAGTTGAGTATAGTTTCAGTGGTAAGCATCCCTATGCTAATCATATCATCTATATGATTCATGATCGACCTTTCGGTCTCATGTGTTCCGAGGCCATGTCTGCACATGCTAGGCTCGTCAAGCTTAACCCGAGTGTTCCGCGTGTGCAACTGTTTTGCACCCATTGTATGTGAACGTTGAGTCTATCACACCCGATCATCACGTGGTGTCTCGAAACGACGAACTGTAGCAATGGTGCATAGTCGGGGAGAACACAATTTCATCTTGAAATTTTAGTGAGAGATCACCTCATAATGCTACCGTCGTTCTAAGCAAAATAAGGTGCATAAAAGGATTAACATCACATGCAATTCATAAGTGACATGATATGGCCATCATCACGTGCTCCTTGATCTCCATCACCAAAGCACCGGCACGATCTTCTTGTCACCAGCGCCACACCATGATCTCCATCAACGTGTCGCCATCGGGGTTGTCGTGCTACTCATGCTATTACTAGTAAAGCTACATCCTAGCAGAATAGTAAACGCATCTGCAAGCACAAACGTTAGTTTAAAGACAACCCTATGGCTCCTGCCGGTTGCCGTACCATCGACATGCAAGTCGATATTATCTATTACAACATGATCATCTCATACATCCAATATATCACATCACATCGTTGGCCATATCACATCACAAGCATACCCTGCAAAAACAAGTTAGACGTCCTCTAATTTTGTTGTTGCATGTTTTACGTGGTGACCATGGGTATCTAGTAGGATCGCATCTTACTTACGCAAACACCACAACGGAGATATATGAGTTGCTATTTAACCTCATCCAAGGACCTCCTCGGTCAAATCGGATTCAACTAAAGTTGGAGAAACTGACACTTGCCAGTCATCTTTGAGCAACGGGGTTACTCGTAGCGATGAAACCAGTCTCTCGTAAGCGTACGAGTAATGTCGGTCCAAGCCGCTTCAATCCAACAATACCGTGGAATCAAGAAAAGACTAAGGAGGGCAGCAAAACGCACATCACCGCCCACAAAAACTTTTGTGTTCTACTCGAGAAGACATCTACGCATGAACCTAGCTCATGATGCCACTGTTGGGGAACGTCGCATGGGAAACAAAAAATTTCCTACGCGCACGAAGACCTATCATGGTGATGTCCATCTACGAGAGGGGATATTCGATCTACGTACCCTTGTAGACCGCACAACAGAAGCGTTAGCGAACGCGGTTGACGTAGTGGAACATCCTCACGTCCCTCGATCCGCCTCGCGAACCGTCCCGCGATCAGTCCCACGATCTAGTGCCGAACGGACGGCACCTCCGCGTTCAGCACATGTACAGCTCGACGATGATCTCGGCCTTCTTGATCCAGCAAGAGAGACGGAGAGGTAGATGAGTTCTCCAGCAGCGTGACGGCACTCCGGAGGTTGGTGGTGATCTTATGTCAGCAGGGCTCCGCCCGAGCTCCGCAGAAACGCGATCTAGAGGTAAAACCGTGGAGATATGTGGTCGGGCTTCCGTGGCAAAGTTGTGTCAAATCAGCCATAAAACCTCCGTATATATAGGGGGAAGAGGGGGAGCCTTGCCTTGGGGTCCAAGGACCCCCAAGGAGTTCGGCCGAGCCAAGGGGGGCAACCCTCCCCTTCCAAACCGAGTCCAACTAGGTTTGGAAGGAGGAGTCCTTCCCCCTTTTCCCACCTCCTCTTTTTTTTCTCTTTGATTTTCTTCCTATGGTGCATAGGGCCTTCTTGGGCTGTCCCACCAGCCCACTAAGGGCTGGTGCGCCACCCCCAAGGCCTATGGGCTTCCCCGGGGTGGGTTGCCCCCCCGGTGAACACCCGGAACCCATTCGTCATTCCCGGTACATTCTCGGTAACTCCAAAAACCTTCCGGTAATCAAATGAGGTCATCCTATATATCAATCTTCGTTTCCAGACCATTCCGGAAACCCTCGTGACGTCCGTGATCTCATCCGGGACTCCGAACAACATTCGGTAACCAACCATATAACTCAAATACGCATAAAACAACGTCGAACCTTAAGTGTGCAGACCCTGCGGGTTCGAGAACTATGTAGACATGACCCGAGAGAATCCTCGGTCAATATCCAATAGCGGGACCTGGATGCCCATATTGGATCCTACATATTCTACGAAGATCTTATCGTTTGAACCTCAGTGCCAAGGATTCATATAATCCCGTATGTCATTCCCTTTGTCCTTCGGTATGTTACTTGCCCGAGATTCGATCGTCAGTATCCGCATACCTATTTCAATCTCGTTTACCGGCAAGTCTCTTTACTCGTTCCGTAATACAAGATCCCGCAACTTACACTAAGTCACATTGCTTGCAAGGCTTGTGTGTGTGATGTTGTATTACCGAGTGGGCCCCGAGATCCTAGCTCATGATGCCACTGTTGGGGAACGTCGCATGGGGAACAAAAAATTTCCTACGCGCACGAAGACCTATCATGGTGATGTCCATCTACGAGAGGGGATTTCCGATCTATGTACCCTTGTAGATCGCACAGCAGAGGTCGGGGCCCACTCGGTAATACAACATCACACACAAGCCTTGCAAGCAATGTGACTTAGTGTAAGTTGCGGGATCTTGTATTACGGAACGAGTAAAGAGACTTGCCGGTAAACGAGATTGAAATAGGTATGCGGATACTGACGATCGAATCTCGGGCAAGTAACATACCGATGGACAAAGGGAATGACATACGGGATTATATGAATCCTTGGCACTGAGGTTCAAACGATAGGATATTCGTAGAATATGTGGGATCCAATATGGGCATCTAGGTCATGCTATTGGATATTGACCGAGGAGTCACTCGGGTCATGTCTACATAGTTCTCGAACCCGCATGGTCTGCAAACTTAAGGTTCGACGTTGTTTTATGCGTATTTGAGTTATATGGTTGGTTACCGAATGTTGTTCGGAGTCCCGGATGGGATCACGGACGTCACGAGGGTTTCCGGAATGGTCCGGAGACGAAGATTGATATATAGGATGACCTCATTTGGTTACCGGAAAGTTTTCGGGCATTACCGAAAAAGTTTCGGGCTCATCGGTAGTGTACCGGGAGTGCCGGGAGGGGTGACGGGGACCATCGAGAGGGGTGTCACGCCCCAAGGGGTCTCATGGGCTATGGGAAGAGATAAACCAGCCCCTAGTGGGCTGGAATAAGTTCCCACTAAGGCCCATAAGGTTTGGGAAGGGAAAAACACAAGGTGGAAAGAGTTTCCAAGTGGGAAGGTGGAATCCTACTCCAAGTAGGATTGAGTAGGACTCCTCCACCTCAAATTTCGGCCAAACCTTGAGGGTTTGAGGTTGCCTCCTCCCCTCCCTCCCTCCTATATATACTGAGGTATTAGGGCTGATTTGAGACAACTTTTTGCCACGGCAGCCCGGCCACATACCTCCACGGTTTTACCTCTAGATCGCGTTTCTGCGGAGCTCGGGCGGAGCCCTGCCGAGATTAGATCACCACCAACCTCCGGAGCGCCGTCACGTTGCCGGAGAACTCATCTACCTCTCCATCTCTCTTGCTGGATCAAGAAGGCCGAGATCATCGTCGAGCTGTACGTGTGCTGAACGCGGAGGTGCCGTCCGTTCGACACTAGATCGGAGCGGATCGCGGGACGGTTCGTGGGACGGTTTGCGGGGCGGATCGAGGGACGTGAGGACGTTCCACTACATCAACCGCGTTTCTTAACGCTTTTGCTGTGCAATCTACAAGGGTACGTAGATCGGAAATCCCCTCTCGTAGATGGACATCACCATGATAGGTCTTCGTGCGCGTAGGAAAATTTTTGTTCCCCATGCGGCGTTCCCCAACAGTTCCCACGCCTCATCGGCGTCAGCCTCGGCGGCGGGCACCTTGGGCGTGGGCAGTTCATCCGCCTGTGGTGGCTGCGGCGGAGATCTTTCTCGCGAGATCGAGAGGGTGGACGGATCGGGGGCGAGAGGTGGGGGAGTCTGGGAGAGGGACGCGGGACATGGGCCAGGAGTGGGTCGTGTGTTTTCTTAATCGTGCGAGGGAAGGCCGCGATGGAACTTGCGGAGGGAATTTTAGTGAACCGGATGTTTTCCGTATTTAATCGTGTGGTTAATCGTTTGGTTTATGGAGGGATGGAACCATCACGAAGTTCGATTCTGCTTTAATAGTAGAGATATATACTCGTCCATGAGGCTCAATAATATATCCATCATAAACAACTATTACATCAATTCCATTATTCTCGTTCAATATGGTATCTGCCACAAGTTTTTGACCTAGCCGCCGCTTCCGCACCGCGCGCCGTCCCCGGGGCGGTCGGCCTCCACGACCGCCGCCAGGGGCCGCGCGGTCCGTACCTAGGGTTCGTCCGCCGGTCATGTTGACCAGCTGACCTAGAGAGTCCTTTTCCCGATCTCTTGATCTGGATTTTCTCTTTTTGTCGGTCTCTTGATCGGGTTCTTCCTTTTTGGTTTTTTGATCTAAGATCGGATTGCGTCGCCTGCCGCCGCTGTCGACATCTACGCGCATATACCCCGACAATGGCGCGACCCCGACCTCTTCTTCGACCAGGTGGCCTCGCGCACCACGTCGGCCCATCGCGGCCGATGCCCGCTCGACTCCCCGCCCGTCGCCTTGCGTTGGCCGTCGCCGTGACAGCGCGACCCCGTCACTGTTGCGACCTAGCGGCCTCGCGCGACATGGCGGCTTGTCCCGACCGTCGTTCACGCGTCTCCCTGCCCGTTGCCCCGTGCCGTTCGTCATCACGCGCGCCCAATCAGGATCCCCAGTCACACACCGTCTCCGCCTCCACTCGCCGGCCGCCTCGGCATCGTCGGCTGCCTTAGGGCTACCGGTTGTCGGCCCCCTCGCCGACTGTCGGGCCTCCCGGCTGCCTTGGTCTTGCCGATTGCCTAGATCACCGCGGCGCCGGGCCTGCCAGCTGCCTCGGCTTGCCGGTTGCGCTGGGCCTGCCTAGTGTCTTGGGCTCCCCGACCCATCGTTGGCCTACTCTGGCATGCCGTTCCCGTTGGCCGTCGTTGCCTTGGTCTGCTTGGCCACCCCACTTCATCATCTACGACGCCGTCATCATCACCGAGCAGCGCCCCCGACCTCGCGTGCGATCGGATTGATCACTAGCCCGACGCGATCGCCTCCATCCGTGCCATGCGACTCACCTGATCAGTCGGTTGCATGCGCGTCCGCAGGTCCTGTGAAGGTTGTCCCGAGTACAACGCGCCCCTCCATCGATCGAGCAACGGGCTGCTGCTGCGTTGCCCTGTCGGGCCGCAGCGCCGCCGCTCAGTGGTTCTCCCCGCGGTTGCCCCGACACGCGAGCCGCTGCTACACCGCCCCTTCGGGCTGTAGTGCAACGGCACGTGGTCCTCGTCGCCGCCCGAGGCCGTTCCAGTGGCTGCACCGACCGGCGCACCGCGCTGCGTCGCCCCTTCGGGCCGTAGCATTGCGGCACACGGTCTACGCCGCCACCCTGAGGTCTTCCCGTCGTCGCCTCGACCCGCGCATCACCGCTTCGTCGCCCCTTCGGGTCGTAGCAACGCAGCGCGCGGTCCACTCCGCCGTCCCCGCGCGTCGACTTCCTGTGGTATGCGCCGCATCGTCTCCTTCAGCGAGGGAACGCCATCGTTCGTGCCGGTCTTCGTCATGCTGTCGGGCTCTTCCTCGCCTACTTCGAGCATCGCCGTCACGCTCCTAACCAGCCGCCGCCGCCGTCATCAGGCTGTCGCCGCCGCTCTCCATTTTGCGCTGTCGCAGCTCGTTCACCCGAGCCGCACCGCCCGTCCACCTCCTTCATCTTCATCCAGCACCAGCTCATCGTGTAACACCGTGGTTTTCGCTCCTGTTTTTTTTCCTTTGCGGGATTTGGCTCCCGTCTTTTTTCTCGGTGTTATCAGATTTCTCTAGCTCTTGGCTATATGAAGATGGTCATCTAGCCCTGCCTTCCTATCCAACCAGATATTTTCTCCAGTCCAACCTTGCAACCCAAGATCTTTTCTTAGGGTTTTACTGCCGAAACACTACCTTCCGAGTTGCCGGAAGGGAAACCCTAATCATTCCAGTTACAAAGGAAGCCCAATTTCCTTTGATCTACTCACTCCCAAACTTTTCCCAGAGATTATCCTTCATCTTTAAACCCTGGATATGCAAAAATATTGCTACATCGTTTGCAATATTTTTCATTTATAAGTAATTCCTTTTTCTGTCAATTAAAGGAATTAAATCTAGGAAAATATCTATCCATCTCCAGAGTTCATTAAAACTTGTGGAGATATTCTTTGTGATCATATTGAGCTCCCATAAAAATATTGGCCATAATTAAATAGGAGAAATTGCATTTTCCTATTTAATGCCAATATTGCATTTTGGGCACTTTCTAAGGAACTACCATTTTTTTAGCCAGGAAAAATGCCAAATAATCTGTGGAGCTTCTCATATCAATATCTGCCCCATTTCCACCAAGAGCCCAAGTTCCATAGTTCAAAGTTTGAGCACAACATCAATTTGCAAATTCTGTCCAGTTGGGCAATTTGCAAAGGAAGTGTTTGAACCCTTGACCTATATGATCTGAAACTTTTCGTGGTGATAAATGTTGATAAATCACCCATGGAAACCAAAAGTCAGCTCAATCCATTTACCCATTTTTCCTCAGTATTTTTCCAAAGTTTCTGTCCATTTGAAAGCTCTGTGAAGGAAGTACCATTTTGGTGTCCGAAAATGGTATGAAACTTTTACAATAGCTTCACATATTCAAATAACTCCTCTCCACCAAATTTAAGCCAGATCCATTTAGCCATTCTTCCCCAGCATCCTCATTTCCATTTCTGACATGTTTGCAAGTTTGCAAAGGAAGTGCCAACTAGGCTTGCCCAATTGTGCTGAATCTTGGCGAAGATAATCACCCTAGTGAGTGATAAACCTCTTCCAAGCATCATGCCAAGAGGAGTATTGTGGTGGCCACATCACTTGTCAAACACTTTGGTGCCAGCTGTTGTTTGACTTGGTGCCGTCACCCTAGAGCTGATTGTTCTTGCATGAGGAGATGTAGTCAGCTCAGTGCAGGGTGTAGAACACCCTCGACATTGTTTGGCACCGAGCAAGGCGTGGCAATGCCATGACCACGCGGTGACCACGAACAGAGCGCGCCAAACGCATGCTCTGTGCATTGGGGCCCTCGGCCTCGTCCGTTTCCTCGCGTTCTTGCCATCTCGCCGTGTCCAGTAGCTTCCCCTTGGCCTCTCCCTCCTCTCTCGTCAATTCCCCCTCTCTTATTCGTCCCCACGCCACGGCAAGCTTCGCCGGAGCTCTGTGTCGCCCGTGACCCGTGTCTTCTTCCTCCTCAATCTTTCCTGTAGCTCCAACTGGCCTCCACCGTCCGCCCGAGACTCTTCCTGACGCCGCAAGCAGCCAGGCACGTCCTCCCTGAGCGCCAGGACGGCGTAAGCTCGCCACGATGGCCGTGGTTCTCTGCTCGCCGTCGGGCACCTATATAAGCCGCCACCCGAGCCTCCCCGAGGAATACAACACCCGAAGAGGTATCCTCTCCCCTCGAGATGCCTCCCTAACCCCTTACTACCTCGCCAGAGTTCCCTCTGCCCCTACATCATCGCCATGGCCGCCGCCCCTCCTCTGCTAAATTCGCCTAGTGCGAGCCCCCTCTCTCCCACCTGAACTCACCATCGCCCTGTCCTCTCCGATGCAGGCGTCCGCAATCCCTCGCCTAGTCCTCCGGTGGCCGGTAGCCGCCGCGCCCTTCGGCACCCGAGCCTCCGCCCGCCATAGCCAGGGCACCCATGCTTTGGTCCTTCCCAAGCTCCGCCACCTACGGGGATGGACGCGGCCCTTCGCGCTGGTCATCCTGGCAGGCTGAGCACCACCAGAGGTGGCCCGTGTCGCCGGTGGTCGCCGTCGGGGCCGGTCCCTGCCTCGTCCAGGCGGGAGGCGACGTGGGGAAGACGACCCCGGCCCCTGCCCGTGGGCCCCGCACAGCAGTGATAGAGGAGGTCAACCACCGGGCCCGCCCGTTGTTAAGTGAAAGCGTAGTAAAACGAATGCGCTTCCCTGATGCAGAGGCATATTTTTGGTAAACTGCAGCCCGGGATACGTTTCCTTTTCAGAAAACGTAATCTTCCCAGTGCGCCCTCGGTTTTAGCCGCCGGGGGTTTGTCTGTGAATAAACTATTTACAGATTGGTCCCTGGACTTCAAACGGCTATAACTTTTTAACCGTGACTCTGATTTAGGTGAAACCAACGCCCATGTCTTCAGTCCGTCGAGACCGTTCCGATGGTATCATTTTCATAATGTTTTCACATTTTGAAAATGACCTTTTTCCCTTGCCTCCATTCAACCCCCTTCAAGAGAGAACGGTTTCCGACGATCCTTTCCGCGAACTCTCCGCACTTCTTCCCGGAGTATTCTTCGACCCCAGGCAAGCCGACCATCTGATATATGCCCTAAAGCATTGCTCTGTGTTATTCTTGCGTGTTTAATTAATGATATGCTTGTGCTAGAAATAATTAAACTCCTCCCATTTCGATATTGTCATTTACAGTACCTGCTACTGCTCATCTTATCATTGCACTAATGACTTGTCGTGATATTATATAGAGATAGGTGATTATCATGCTTAGCTACTGCCATCTCAAGTTATTTGTGATAAACAACCATGCTTGTGAAATATTGGCTAAGACTAAATCTAGTCGGTTGATCTACAGTCACCTGTCCGGGCTTATCCGTGCAACCACATTTGTCGGTATGGGACGGCCTTAACTTGGTCTGATCGCGTGCTCTTTCACCGGTACCTCCAGACAGGGAAGGTTATGCGCGAGCGCTACCCTGATCAGGTAGGCGGCGATAACCTTGTGGGCCTAGTTGATTGTTTAACCCAGGAGTCCCCGTTTGGGATAGTTTAGTTTGGCCACGACGGTGGCAGGTGTCATGAGGACATAGGGGCCACCCAGGGCAGGACTCTGGGGGAGGATGAATGGCGGTGGTACGATGAGAGAGTTACGGGTCAGGCACGTTTCGTTGGAGCAACGCTGGTCGAGTCGAATGGGATCACGAGGCCAGGTGCTCCATGGTGTGGGTAAAGTGCGCAACCTCTGCAGAGTGTAAAAATCTATTCGAATAGCCGCGTCCACGGTATTGGATAGACCGTTCATACCTCACTAGGTGGTCAACCGTAACATTGGTAATAATGATGGAATAACTCGTCTTGTGCAGACATCAGAAGATGTCAGGTATATGACATGTTAGCCATGGGATGGCTATGAGATGAGTGGTCGGATGACCACATGATTTGGATTGGATTTGGATCAGATTCAGATAGGATCATGAGAATATTCGAATTATAAATCATTTGCTTAATATGCTTTACCTTATCGTATCTACTTTAGTAGTTATCTTGCTGGATAATCATGTTATACCTTGATAATTAATATTGTTAGGTAGGTATCCCATGTCATGATCATTAGTATTGCTCTAATAACAAATGCATGCTTGAATGCCATGGATTGCTTTGCTTAATGTATATGTTAGTTTGGTTTACTTGCGAGTACATTCAAAAGTACTCAGCGACCTTTGACATAGCCATGTTCACATAATGATCCGTCGTTCGTCATCAAGGAGCTGGAGTGTTCGCGGGCTACAGGAGTAACCTAGTCAGATCCCTATGGATTGGAGCCGTACCAAGACCATGTTGTCTTAGATAGAGTTTTTCCGCTGCCTTCACCCTTGTAATATCTCATTTAAGACCCTTATATCTATTAATAGAAATGTTTGTGTTCATGATACTTGTTAAACACGCATACCAGATTGATTTCCTGGGCTGGTATGCGTGGCGATCGTCTGGCTACAGTGGTAATCAGGCGGGGCGCCACACATCGCCAGCATCGTCGTCTATCACGACCACTTCATCTACTCCGACCACCGCGGGCAACATCGGCTCACGCCGGTATGCGCCGTAACCGTCGTCGAGTCCTTCTCTGCTAGCCTCCTCGACATGGCGTACAAGTTGTGTGCAGGTCCCCGTCTATGCATGCCCAGTGCTGGCAACATCGCCGCGTGCCTTCATCTCCGGTGTGTTCCCAGGCCTGGCAAACCTAAGCGATGCATCGTCAACATCGACTTCGTCCGTCTACGCATGCGCGGTACTGGCAACGTCGATGCGTGCCTTCATCAATGATGTGTCCCCGGGCTTGGCAAACTCGGCGACGCGTCTCAACTACGTCTTCTTTCCGACGCACCACTACTTCAACAACACTGCGCCTATGACTAACTCGGCGCCTCTTTGCGCCCGCGGCTCACGACGACTTCCTCGACACTGGCTACCCCGACTCGACATCGACCACGACATTCTTCGCACGACTACCTAGACCACGGCTACCTCGACATCGACACAAAGGGCTATCACCTCGGTTGAGAAACTCATTGGCTTCCTCTACAGTCCACGTGTCCGCGATGCGACACCGTCCCCGATGCCCCCGCTCCGACTGCGGAGGGATGTAAACCCGTCGACTGTTATTTTCTCGAGTCTGACTGTCTGCGACGCTCCTGTTGTTCGCAATGCTACTGCTACAACTCCGGCGGGATGTTAGAGATATCTTTGGTGTACATGTATTTGATAGTTTAGGATTTGTAATCCATCTCCTACCTTATCTCTAGGAGAGGCTTCTTAACCTACAAGTCTTGTACCCAATATGTACTCACTCATGAAGCTCAATAATATATGGGAAAAGATAACATCCCACCAGCTGATCCGGTTTATCCATTCGCCGCCCGCTCGTCCGTTAGATCTCGCCTCGATCACGAACCATTTCCCAAAACTGGCTCGTTGTTTAGAAACTGGAGCATTGTTTCAGGAACGGGGGCTAAAGCTGGAGCACTCCAGGTTCCTCGTCGTGGCTCCTCTGCTGCCGGGGACGAGCCTGCCGGAGTCCGGCGAACCGCCGCCGCCGTCGGTCCTCGCCAGCTCGCCGGATCCCCACCTCGCGCAGCGAACGAGGAGGTGTGCGGTGCGGACGCCGGCGAGCTCCCGCCGCCGGGGAGCTTCTCTGCCTCGCTGGAGATGCGTCCCTGCTCGCGCGCCTGACTCTCCGTTGAGCATGGATCCCGGCTGCAACATGACTTTCGTTGCAAAAATTCCTGAAACTCGATCGTTGTTGCAAAAAATTCTTCGTAAAAATACCTATGTTACAGAAAGACGAAGAAAAAAAAATCAGCAACAAACAAATTGTTTCTGAAACTCGACTGTTGTTTCAGGAATTAACGGATCCAAAGTTTATTTCTTGCAACAAAACGAAAGTTTCCGCAACTCGAGTGTCGTTTCAGAAAATAACTACTGACCATGCGGCGGGGATGCGGGGCGTTAGATCGGCATCCGACGGCTAGCTAGGTGATGAATAATTTTTAGAAATCCTCCGACAGACGCGTAGCGTTCCCCATAATATATCTATCATAAACAACTATTCCATCAATTCTTCCGTTCCCGTTTGTCAGACTAGGAATGTTACTCCAACGCTGGTGGCGAGATGGAACCCACCTGAACGAGGATGGTTGAAGGCCAACTCTGACGGAGCTTTAGCCAAAGCGCGCAATCCTGGAGGGGGAGGTGTAGTTCTTCGTGATCATGATGGAGCCTATAGAGGAGGCGCCTGCTATGTGTTCAGGGATGTTTCTCATCCTAAGGTGGCGGAGTTACTTGCTTGTCGGGAGGCGGTGCAGCTGGTAATCCAAACGGGAGCGCTGAAGGTGCACGTCGAAGTTGACAGTATGGCAGTAGCGGCTATGGTGAACGAGCAGGCCAAGAATTTAAGTCTGGCTGGTACTATCGTGGAGGAAATTAAGTTGCTGGGTCGTACTTTGCAGGGTTTCAAAGTGTCTTGGATTAGACGTACGGGTAATAATGCCGCACACTTACTTGCTAAAGAGGGCATCTCTAGGGATAGTAATAGTTTCTGGCCTAATGCCTCCCTGATTGTATTCTTCATGTAATATCGGATGAAATCCCTATGGGAGGAACTTAAATAAAGCTGGATGGTGATTCTCAAAAAAAAAAAAAAATCTTCCGTTCCCGTTCAATAGCCGACGTGCTCGCGTGCCCACGCAGCCGGGTGCAGCCACAGCCGCTCGCTAGCTGGCCGCCTGCGCGGGCGTCGCTGGCTGCTGGCCGCCTGCGGGCGTGCCTCTCGCTGCTGGCCGCCGTGTGCTAGGAGCTGCCCGCGTGTGGGCATTCTGATGGTTGTGTGGGTGCTCTGCGAGGTTGCAGCTATCAGCGTGCGAGCGTGCCGCTGGCTGGATGCGTGCTCTCTGCTAGGTTGTAGCTAGCCGCGTGCGAGCATGCCGCAGGCTGCGTGCGTGCTCTGCGAGGTTGAGCTAGCCTGCACTGCTCTGGTAGATTGCACATAAGGTTTTCGTTTAAATGTCCAAAAAAAATGAGAAGAATAATTTGAAAGGTGTAGGTTTCTTTTGCATAAAATATGGAAAGTCAAATGGACACGACCGCTTACTTTTTAGGTGTGTCCGCAAACATTTCAGGAGTTAATACAGTAATGTTCGAATGTAGATACTCTAACTAAGTAGATACATATCAAAATAATATTAAAAATTACTACATGGTTGTAGTACATCGATGCTCATGTATAAATTATTAAATTATACTCTTTCTGTTATTAAATACTTTTTGTTGGAAGAACTAGAGTATTGTGGTACCGAAGGAGAATATCACACTCAGTACTGGGCTACTAGTATTTTTTTTTACGGAGTACTAGGCTACTAGTATGTGGTATGAACAGGAAACAATGACCCAAAGTTTTGCCTCATCCACGGAAAATACATGCAAACCCAGGCATTCTCGTGGTGGATCTGTGTCATCGGACTTCGTCGTTGTGATAACGTTTTATTCAATGTCAGACGCGGAGCTTGGGAGGTAGTTCAGGAGCAGATGTAGATTGTGGTCTGCATTAACAACATGTGGAAGACGGAATGTGTGTTGGGTTCGTGGTTCGTGGATGGCACGTATGGTTTCCTCCATCGACGTCTTAGTCGTTGTGAGGTTCCAAATCTTGAGTTATTTGATGGCGTGTCTGGGGTGTTGCTCTGATATGATTCGTTCAACGAGATGAAGCACTTTGGAGGTTCGCAAAGCTGCATATTAGTGATGGAGCCGCGTCAAGCTCATGTAAGGAGGAGATTTTTTGTTATCTTTTTAATTTTATCATGTCGGTCCTTACATGACTTATACTATAATCTTTATGATATGAATGAGACATGTATTATCATGCAAAAAAACACGAAAAATACCCATTTGGCTCTCAGGTGTAGGTGTATCATATATAAACTTTTTTAGTAATTATGAAAAAAATAAGGACGCTGATAACATCCACATGTGTGGCGGACGCAACGTCCGTCCACACGCCTATAACACACCCATTGCAGTCAAGTCACCGCATGCATGCATGTGATTTTTTTTTAATTTCCATTTTTTAAATGAAAAATCTGATTGAAAATCCGTTTTCACCATTAAATCCATCGAGACGAGATCTTCGAAACTATATCTTATATGAATATGTTTCGACGACTTTTTTTGTTAAAAGTTGTCATGTCTATTACACATGAATTGCCATGGTGTTTACACTGAAGTTGTCATGATATGTTTTAGCTATTGTTCTTTTACCTTTAGAAGTAAAATTTTGGTATATTATAAAACAGGGAATTAAGAAACTAGACTTGTTATGAGCCATAAACTAAAATTGCCATGGTGATTTATTATTTTTAACACAATACACACGCAAACGCTCGTACATACACACATACATTCACATGGTGAATTACTTAACTTTTACATGATACATGCACTTAAATTTGCCATGGTTCATACAAAAAACAATTTCCATGGTCAAAGTACTGGAATTGTCATGGTCTAAATACTAAAATTGCCATGATCTATAAACTAAATTTGCCATGATGGATTACTAAAAATTGTCATGATCCATGCTTTAAATTTGCAGTGGTTAATGACTTAAAATTGCCATGGTCAATTAATAATTTTTTTCATAAAAATAGTTGAAAATATATTGATAGCTTTAAATCTAGAAAAAAAAGATAGAACATGTCATGACAACTTTAACGTAAACACTATGACAACTACTGTGTAAACATCATAGCAACTTCCGGCTAAAAAATATTCATCAAAACATATGAACATGTGATCTAGTTTTGAAGATCTCGTCGACACGGATTTAATGGTGAAAACGGATTTTTATTGGATTTTTTAATTAGGAGATAAAACATTTTTAAGACGAAAATCAAAAAGATTTTCTCTGATGCCATCTCTTTTGACGTGGCAAAATGAATTGTAATGTAGGCCCATGGGTCATGTTTCGTGTTACATGTGTGGACGTTAGCTTTTTCAAAAAATAAAAATTATTCGGAAACAAATTTCACCTTTCATTGTATAAAATGTTCCACCATGAAAAAACTCACGACAACACCAAGGCAAAAAAAGAAAACAAGGATCATGAATAGTAATTTACATGGTGTTGATTTTGAATTATTTTCACCATGAATATCATGAAAGTCATTCATTCGCTAAACCTTTTATACTAATACAATAGAAGGTCAAATTTGTTTCCTAAAATGTATTTTTTTGGAATTATTATTTTTATATACGGTGCCAAAGGTGCTTGTCCGCCACGGGAAATACTCTTTTTCAGAATGAATGAATGAAATTGACTCAAACGGTACTGTTTATGTCTGCAGATCTGCTTTTCTCCATGATCAATTATTTGTTCAGTTTTCAGTACGCTGGGAAGGTCATCTTTCCTGTTCACTTATGTATGTCTGCGTTGATTCCATACGTGAGTCAATAAGCCTTCGCTTTGTTTTATGATCTGCATGTGGTACTAAGTTATCGCTGATACATGTAGCTAGTATGAATAGCAACGATGAACCAACAATGGCCTGTGTTGCAAGATAGAGAAACTGACCGTATCTGATAGCCACGATCATGTTCTTTCGGGAATACGTCATGGAAATGCACATGAATCCTATATATCTAAGAGAATGATCCTTACTATTTCTTTTTTTTGAAAGATCCAGCTAGAATGCTGGCATATATTAAAACATAACAGGTAGAAATGCGGTTACAAAAGTGTCGGGGAATACGATCGAAGGATCAAGGAAAAATGGTAGAGAATGAAAAAAATTGTAGAGAAATAATAGTCTCGATCCTTCACGGTGGTTTCCAGAAAGGGTGCTCTAAGAATGATGCTCCCACTTGTCTCCAGAGCTCGACGGTTCTCGTGATTGCGCTCTTTATATCTTGCATATGCGCCTGCTTGTTTGTGAAGGTGCAATCATTTCTGTGCTTCCAAATCTCCGATAGGATCAGGACGATCATCGTCCTAGTAGCCTTGCGGTGTACTGGTTGAGCCGTTTCTATCATTGTGGCTATTTTTTCGGCTGACCCCCCTCTTTGTTGCCCATGTGGGAGGGTACAAAGAGGCGCATCCGGCCCTCGAGGCGGCGTGTGCCCAGATTTGCAGTGCCATGGGGCATTCCCAGAACAAATGAGTTGATGTCTCTAGGTTCCGCAGGCATAGCTGACAGAAATAGCCGTTTGGCCATCCTCGTCGTTGCAGCCGGTCATTGCACCATAGCCTGTCGCGCAGGAGGAGCCAGGCAAAGATCTTGAGCCTAAGGGGTGCCCAAGTCTTCCAGATTATCTTCTTGAAGTCGGACTTCATCATTCCTTGGAATTGTGCCTTGTACGCCGATCTTGCCGTATACGTTTGTGAGGCCTCAAGGTTCCATGTGATAGTGTTAGTAGTTTCTTCCTGGAGTTGAAGATTCCTATCTTGTAGCCTAACTGCCTCCTCCCAAAGGTGTGCATTGCTACCATGCGCTAAGTCTGCTAACCAGGTGTTGTTCCTAAGTGCCTCCTGCACCGTTCTGTGTTTCCTCCTGGAGTGCTTAAAAAGTGACGGGAACGTCGTCTTGAGGGTGTCTATTCCCGTCCATGAGCAATGCCAGAAGGATGCCATTGCGCCGTTGCCTAGGATCACAGTTGTTGATGCGTTGAACAGGTCTTTGTCCGCTTCGTCACAAGGCAGATTCATGCCCCGCCAGGCCCTGTCAGTGCTCGTCCATTCCAGCCAAAGCCATCTTAGCCTGAGGGCTCGACTGAAGCGGTTTAGGTCAAGGATGCCCAAACCCCCATTCTCCATAAGGGAGCAGACTGTAGGCCAATTTACTTTACTCTTGCCTCCACCGAGCTCGCCGTCGTCTTGTGCCCACAGAAAACGTCGTCTAGCTTTGTCTACCTCGTCAAAAAACTTCCTTGGCGCCCTTAGCACAGAGAGTGCGAAGGTGGGTAGGGCTGAGAGGACGTTACGGACCAGGACTCGCCTGCCGGCAACATTAAGGAGTTTGCCCTTCCATCCAGCTAGTCTAGCTCTGACCTGTCTAAGATGAACTGAATGTGGACTAGCCTAAGCCTCGACAAAGTGATCGGAAGCCCCAGGTAAGTCAGCGGGAAAGCGACAACTTTCCCTCCGAAGCTAGCTAGGGTGTGTTGTAGGTCTGTGTTGTCACATCTAATGGGAGCAGCTGTGGATTTTGACGGATTGATGTGCAGCCCCGATGCTCATCAAAAGTCACGTAGGATAGCCATCAGAACTTCGATTTCTTCTCTCGCCGGATTGGCGAAGATGACGTTGTCGTCTGCATAGAGGCTCACTCTGAGGGGGATGCCCCTGCCTGGCAGCGGTGCAATTTCGTGCAACTCCGTTGCCTTCTCCAGGAGTCGGTGGAGGGTGTCGATGGCGATGATGAAAAGCAATGGGGAGAGAGAGAGAGAGAGTCTCCTTGCCGTAGGCCTCGCTGATGCATGAAGTATTTGCCGATAGTGCCGTTTAACATGACGACCGAAGAGGCCGTGCAGAGGAGCAGGGAAACCCAGTCCCACCAGCGCGCCGGGAATCCAAGTTGTTGCAGTACCTCTAGAAGGTACTCCCATGAGACGCTATCAAAAGCTTTTGCGATGTCTAGCTTAAGCAGTAGGGCTGGTTGCTTCTTCCTATGCAGAGATCGCACTATATTCTGCACGTAGAGGAAACTATCTTGCGTTGATTTGGAGCGAAGGAATGCTGATTGCGCCGGGGAGATTATGCTACTGATCACCGTGGATAGGCGCCTGGAGGGGACTTTGGTGATGAGCTTGGCCACCGAGTGAATTAGACTAATAGGTCTGAAATCCTGGATCGTATTTGCATCGTCTTTCTTTGGTAACAGTATTACCAGAGCTGTGTTTAACTTGCCGAAATCCCCTCTAGACAGGTTGTAGAAATTAGTGAATACTGCCATGATGTCCTCTTTGATAATGTGTCAGCAGGATCTGTAGAAGACCCCGGAGAATCCGTCCGGCCTTGGGGCCTTCTCCGCCGGTGATGCTTTGATCGCCTCCCAAACCTCTTCCTCAGAGAAAGGGTTGTCTAAACCTCTATTGCGGACAGAAGGTAGGTCGAAGATCGACCAGTCTACTTGTAGTGGTCGCGCTGCCCTGCTACCCATGGAGAGATTGAAAAGGTTGTGAATGGCCTCCTCCTTGTGTTCGTGAGCCGTAAGTACGTCATCGCCTACTCGGAGGCAGTGGATAAAATTTTTCCGCTTCCTGGTTGTCGCCTTGGCATGAAAGAACTTTGTGCCCGCATCTCCGAGCCGAAGCTAGGTGAGGCGTGAGGCCTGTCGTCTGCGAGCATGTTCTAGTGCCGCGAGTCCCAGCAGACGGAGCTTGAGCAGCTTACGGAGGGTAAACTCCGCGTCTGAGAGGCGACGTCTCTCCTGCGCGACATCCAGACGGAGCACTATTTCTGCCGCCATGTGGAATTGCATCTTGGCTTGGCTAAAAAAACTCTTGCTCCAACTTTTCAGATCCCGGGCAGTCCTAACCATCTTCGTGGCGAGACGTTGGAAAGGACAAGAGGACTGCGCCGACCTGTTCCACGCCCGTTCCACCGTGGTATGGCAGCGGGGGAAACTCGGCCAGAAGCTCTCGAATCTGAAAAGGGCTGTCCTGGGGGAGGTGGATGTGTCACCTAGAATCAACGGGCAGTGGTGTAATGTTGCTGTCGACGCTGCGATGAGTGACACCGATGGGAAGATGCATTCCCAGGAAGTATTGCAGAAGAACTTATCGATGCTCACTAGGGTAAGATCTTGGCGCTCTTTGCTCCACGTGTATCTACGGTTCTTACATTTAATTTCCTTTAAGCCCTTCGCGTCGATGGCTGATCTGAACCTACCCATCAGCCTATAGTTGAGATTGGCATTGTTCTTGTCTTGCGCCTCGTATATGAGGTTGAAATCCCCGTTGATAAGCCAAGGATTGTTGGGTGGTGGCGCCGAGAGTGAAAGTGAAAGTTTCCGAAGGAAGTCTTCCTTTCTCGCGTCGTCCGCCGGACCGTAGACCGTCGATAACCAGAAATTCTGGGCCTGTCCGAGGAAGGTCACTTTAGCTGTAATAACAAAGATCCCTATCGCATGCGATGAGACTGTGGCTATCTCCCTGTCCCAAAGGATCGCCGCACCTCCACTAGTGCCTATTGCCGGTAGAGCGATACATCCTGTGAGCTTAGCGCCCCTATCTCGCGGACTAACTCCGGTGACCAGGCGGCGATCTTGGTCTCCTGGATGCAGAGAATGGCTATGCGGTGGGCGGCCGCCAACTCCCCGACTGCTGCCCTCTTGGTTGGGTTGTTCAAGCCACGAACATTCCAGCACATGATGGGGTGGATCTTGTCATACATCTAAAACACGAAAGGAGCTCCCATGACTAAAGCTAGACGGCCATAGGCCTAAAAGTGACACCACCATCATACAAATCTGGGGCCGGCGCCCACCAGCAGAACCCAAGATGCGCCGGCGCTGATGATCTATCCTACTGCCCATATGAACTGGGAACCAAACTAGATTGAACCGGTCGGGGATCGGTCGCCATCGAAGATAGAAACTATGGACGACTAACATGATTACACGGTGGCCACATTGGCAGCTCCGTCGGGGCCGTTCATGCGAGCCATGACCCGCAGTGCCTCGCTATCCAGGTGGGTCAACCTGGCGATGACCGAGATGTCACTGTCGGACATGGGCTCTTCAAAACGCTGTAGGAGCGCCTTCGCGACTTCTGCCGTCAGCCTGTCCCGAGGGCCGAGCAGGCCGAGCTCCTTCATGATGCGCAGGGAAGCGCGCTGTGCCACTGGCACTGACGACCCGATGGCAGATTGCCGCGCGCTAGAGCGAGTCGGGGTAGAGGTGGCCCTAGTCTTCGGCGGCGCCGCGGGACGTCGCGCGGGTGCAGTGGCAATGAGAGGCTGCTGCTTGGACGTCCGAAAGAGGCCCCGCGACTCCGGCCCGGCAACTCCTCCTCCGATCTCCAGCTCCCTGATGCGTCCAGTAACCGCCCCGAGCTGGACCTCCACCGTGCTAGCTGCTGATGGGGTGGCCTTGTGGAACTGTCCCATCTCGGAGGCCGCGGCCGACAGCGTTGGACTGAAGGCGTCCAGTTGCACTAACTCGCCCGAGGCCTGGAGCAGGGTGGCGTCAACGAACTCGAGAGGGGCTGCCACTGACGCCTCCGCGGCGATGTGGACGTCGGTCGCCAGGCCGTCGACGACGACGGAGGCCAAGGTGGGCTTCTTTGCGGTCCTGAAGAACTCCTCGACCGGGTCCTTGCCGCTGGCACTGGTCCTCGCGACTGGTGTGGGCTGGGTGGCCGCAGCGGTGGAGCCCGCGGTCTTGGCAACCCTTGCCGGATTGGCTCTCTCACGTGAGGGCCTCGACTGGTGCCTAGCTGGCGCAGTGTTCCTCCCAGCCCCCGAGCGACGGTCCGAGGACTCCCTCGATCCGCGTCTGGCCGGCGGGGATCTGCTACGATGGCGCTGCGAAGGCGAAGCGCGAGGGGCACGCGAGGCACCGCAGCGAAGGAGGACGTCCTTCCAGGACCTGCGACCGCCTGCACCCGGTCCTCCCTCGTCATCGCGGTCCCTCGGACGGCCGTCTCTAGGTCCGCCCCGGCACCCTAGGATGGTAACGGGGGCACGAGCTAGGCGCTGCAAGCGGTCGCCCCCTGGCCATCTTCTACCCCCAACGTCCAAGACGCAGGGGCCACCAACAGGAAAGGAGGGTCATCATCGTCGGAGCCGGACGACGGCAGACCGCTCTGGGCGGAGTGGGATGAGCGCGGAGAGGGCTGCGTCCAGTCCTCCACCCTGTCGACGTGGATGAGCATGGCGTACTCCGCCGATGCCGGCGGCGACGCAACTCTCCTGTCTGGTGGGGAGAATCCCTCCATCTCCTCCACCCTCCCAGCTCCGCGAGGAAGGACCCCTAGAGTGTGCGACGTCGGAATGTCAGCTATGTCCCTGGCCCAGACCCAACAGGCAAAGGTCTTAGTGTGACCCCGCTCTAGGGTCCGGCTGTCGAGACGGTCGACGCGCACCCGCCCGCCGAGGATCTCTTCCGCCCCCTCCACCGACCAAAAGTGCATGGGACCTTCTCGATGACGACGCGGACGTGGAGAAGAAGGGAGTCGAACGTGGCGAGGTCGTGCTCGTGCCACGGGCTGATGTTGAAGCAGGCGCCATCGACACAGATGGAGCCCCGGCGCACGACGTTCACCTGGTGGGCTGGCTGCGTGAAGGTGACGAAGAAATGCTCGGGGTGGTGAGCCGTGACCTGCAAGGAGTGCACTGGCACGGAGAGCTGGGCCTCCAGAGCCATTCCCACAGCCATCGGCGAGGAGACGTTGACCCCATCAGCTGCGGAAAGCGTCAAGGCGTGGCTGTGGAGGAAGAACACAGCCTGATCCAGAGCAGGGGAGAGCACGGTGGTGGAGCGGCTCTCCCTGGGGCGCCGAGATGGGTCGAGGTGGCGGAGCATGGATGGAGCCGACGGAGCCATGGTCATAGGGGGTGGAGGAGGGAACCGGAGGCGGTCAGACAACTGAATTGCGCGAGGTGCCGGACCCAACCTATCCCTAAGCGAGCTATTTGCCTTACGATTTCGGGGGCAACGAGAGGCGATGTGCCCTGCTCGTCTACAGCTGAGGCAGTGAACTGGGTCGCGGCAGGCAGCTAGGCGATGACGCTTGCTAAGACAGCGAAAACAGCGGCCGACGAACGGGTTTAAAAGGTGCGGCGCAGCTTGAGGGCCACCAGTAGAGGAGACGCCGCGGCGGTCCGTCCGGTGCGTATCTCGGAGAGACCGGGGGACCGAGGGCTCCGCCGGTGTCAGGCGGCTTCCCCGCCGTGCCACCTCAGTCCAGCCCGGATCCGGCCCCGAAATGGCAACCTCGGTCCCCGAGGAGTCGACGATGATGGACTTGACGCGCGGGGCTTGAATGCGCCCGGACTCCTCTGGGACAGGTGATGGAGCCAGATCCCGCGGATCCCGCGGATCCCGTCCCATGCCCCCCATCGGCGCTGGGGAGGAGGCACGGGGCGGACCATCGGTTGCAGCGTAGGAGCACTCTCCTCGGAGCAGCAGCCTCGGCGTGGGAACTGGATCCGGCAGGAGACGATGAAGAACCCGGGACGACGCAGGGGATGGAGGCGACGGACCACGGGGCGGTGCGGCGTCGCGCGGACCGGCGCCTGGAGAGGCCGGGAGAGCCGGCGGACCGCCGGGGGTAGGCCCGCCCCGGCCGGTCATAAGTGCTTGGAGGGTGGCCGCCGCGGCCGGAGTGGCCAGCGGCGCGGGGTGGGAGCGTGTGCACTCTCGGGCAGGGAGCGGGGAGCGCTAGCCGACCTTCCTCACTATTTCTAATTATCTCAATGTGCATGCTTTCACATCATCAAAATTATTGTAGTTGATAAATTTATTACTGACTTCATCCACTAGCATCTGTTGATCTTTGCATGCAAATCCTCTACCATGCATTATGCATTACTGCGTTTCAAGAGAATTTCAAATAACTGTGCATTATGTGACGTACACTATACATATTTTCTCTAGTCTTGCAACTATGCCACATGATGAAGCCATGCATACAAATCATAAGTTACAATTTTGCATTAATATATCCATGCAGTGCTTTCATGCCACATATCAGTTCATTCATGTAAGTCATCAGTTAAGTTTTGCACTAATTTTTGTGTTCTCATGGATATGGTATATGTGTTGGGTGCTTGGAGCATATCTATATAGTTGAGGCTTCAATTTTTTAAAAAGGGGCACTCTTTTAGCCGAATCAATTTTTCTCTCTCTTGTATACATCATTTTATTATATGATTCATAGTTTATTAATATATTAAAGTGTAAATCTAGAATGGTGTGGCTAGCTCTCATCTAAATGACCATTAACCAAATCTAATCTGACACCTATACTTTTGACTTTGTTAATTCTCATCTCCGATTGATAATTAATACCCTCACATTTTGAAAGTGCTAGTTATCGACTAGGAGGTGGTTGAATAGGCGAACTTTATGAAAAGCTTCGAAACTGTAAATGTCTTCGAAGTGAGCGAAAGAGAATCAGGATCAGATAGGGATAACCGTCAAGGATCTAGACATGGCATAAAGTGAGATGTCAAGACCCAGATAGGTACATCATAGTCATCATACAAACAGGAGTGTATCTAAGATAAACTAGAGTAGTACGAAGACAAATGTAGGTCAGATGAATGTATTCAATGAATTTATTCACACTAGAGCAATCAAGAATTGCTTCGCAATACTAAGTAACAATTAAAGGAGTGGAAAGATAGAACCATTTGCTTGATGATGACTCGGGATTTGCTGTAGTAGTTCTAGTTGCTGGGACAATTGTATGCCTGGTTAGGGAGGGCGAGATTTAACTCAGAAGACCTCGTCTTCACATTGTTCCCCTTGATCCAAGGTCACTAAGACCTCGCCCAATCAATCAGGTAAGTCTTCACGGTAGACTTACAAACCCCGTACAAACTCGGTCACCTGGCAATCCACAATGACTCTTGGATGCTCTAGACCATGACGCCTAACCGTTTGGAAGATCACAATCTTCAAGTGTAACAAGTCTTCGGTTCACTCAGAACAGAATGCCTTCGGTGATGCTCAAACATTCTGGCTCTAGGTGTTTGGATTTATCCTCGCAAGATAGCTCTCTCTTAATGTCTTCGAGGTGGGTTGCTCCAAAATGACAACAACCGTATCTAACTCTAAGCAGCTACCAACTTATGGCAGAGGGGTGGGCTATTTATAGCTAGTAGGCAACCTGACACAATATGATTGAAATGACCCTGGGTCAATGGCCAACCAACACGTGTCACAACAATCGGATTTCAAAGACTCATGCGGCAACATTACTTGGGCTAAAATCAATGTTGGCTCAACCAACTTTGGAAGAGATTTCCTATCATTGTCTTAACTTGAAGACATGGGTATTTGGGCTGAGCATCACGTTAGCTTCTGACTTCGATCACCTTGACCCCACTTAACAGTACGGTGGTTCCTATGAATTAGGAAAGAAGAAACAAAACAACCAAAAGACTTACAATATCCCCCTTTTTGGTGATTAATGACAAACTAGTTGAAGTTTTCAACGGGGATAAAATATATGAAGATTAAGACTTACAAATTATGATTCCAAGACATGGAGATCTCCCCCTGAAGATGTGCTTATGACGATTTTGCTTTGAATACAAAAGTACATGGCAACTTTTAATTGTGGAGATCTCCTCTATATCTTGGAATCCAATCACAATGCATTTGAAGTATACTTTGAAGATAATGAAATGCAAAGTAAGAAATGGGCGATTGCAGAATGACTTCGGGCGCATAAGATAGAAATTTTGGTATTGCGCCTGAAGTATGATAAAAAGGAAATATGTAGATGTCCATTAAGACTTAAGTTTTACAACCCAAAGCATTAAATGTTCAGAAGTTGGAGTTGTAAACTTAAGAAAAATATACCACCTAGCCCATTGACCCGTTTGAAGACTACCAATCCTAATGATTCCCCCCCTTTGTCATCGAATGACCAAAAGGGCAAAGACATTAAGAAACTAGACGTCCCCAGCTTAATGCGAAGATGTTGCTGCAACACGGTCTTAAGTGTGTGGTGAAAAGGGGCCTGAGGCGGCATCGGTGCATTGGGCAGGGGCTGGTGGAGAGGTAACGTCTTCAGCTTCATCGTCGGTGAGTGTTGCTTAAACAGTTGGAGCTGTTGAAGAGTAAGCACTATCTTCAAGAGACGGAGTCCTACACCACTACTCCGTTCAAGGAGGAGGAGCGTAGAACTTGAAGTTCTTGGTGAAGCCATCCTCTCAAAGATCATCCTTGAAAGCCAGCATGGTTAATGTCTTCCTTGACCGCTTGCATGTCTCATGGGCCATGAAGGTATTCTTGGTCTAGGTTGCAAATCATGTTGATCTCACACACAAGATTTTGCATTTGTCTTCGGGTCCATTCATGATGCTGATACTTCTTTTGATGAAAAGGGACGAGAAGCTTTCTTTCTGTCATAACACGAGCCCTGCTTGGTCATGACTGTCTTGGCACAGTACTAGCAGTGGCACTTGGGTGAGGGCTTCGGAAGTCACCAATAAGTTTTTTCCTTTGCTTGATCACTAGGTATCAGAAGCCCTTCATCATTAGCAGTGTCGCTCATTCCTTCCACAACTAGAATCTTGACCTTTGAAGGATAGATGCACTATAGGAATTAGATTCTTTGTCATTACCCATAGCAGACGGGAAAGGTCCAGGTCACGAGCGGCAAACACCTTTGTCATACGCTGGTTGACGGCCCCACTTCAAGCACTGGAAGTCACGATAATGAGCTTCTTTGTCATCTACAAAACCAAAGCGGACGGCAAAGACATTTGGCGCTAGTCTTCCAAGACAAGGAGACAACAAAGGTGCTAGAGAGAAAAACATAGTTGTCAGCCCCGTTAGGTGCCTAACGACAGCCTTTGTCCTCCGCTAGCTGACGCAAGAGAAGCTCTGCCTTTGCCGTGTGCCAGCTAACGTCACTCCTACCTCCGCCAACCCCTGTCCTTTGTCGTCTTCCTACACTGCCCTTTGTCGGCTGCATGCCGCTAGGTGACGACAAAGTGACCAAATGGGTCATAGGTGGTGCTCCGAGGTTGCACAGGTAGCTGCCACATGGCACCTTTGCCATCAGCTAGCGGACGACAAAGGCCTTTGTCGTAGGCTCGCAGACAACAAAGTGCGTGTATTACCTCTTTTATATATGTTCTCCGTTATTCCCTGAATTTTCAAAACACATATATGATATATATAGTTTGAAGCACTAATATAGGCCATGTATTCCAATAAGTACTATGTAATATCCAACACAAGAGAATTATTAAACAAGAGAACACATATATAGGCTATTAAAAGAACGAATACACATAGTTTCACACTGTTCATCCATGCATAGCTTCACGTTGTTCATCAATACAAATCAAAACAAAAACTAAACACTAGCAGTCCATCATGCCATCTTTCATGAAGTGAACCGAATATGCAAAATGGGAATAAAAAAGTTAGAAGAAGAAGAAGAAGAGAAAGAAGAAGAAGAAGAAGAAGAAGAAGAAGAAGAAGAGAAAGACTAGAAGAAGAAGAAGCAACAGATTAGAAGAAGAAGAATAAGAAGACTAGAACAACAACAACAAGAAAACTTAACGTCATCATCATCACAAAGGTGAAGCACCGGGGTTGATCGGGCCGATTTCACGTGGAGAAGGGGTGTGAATGCGGCTCGAGAGTTATGTTGCACCAGAAATCATTTGCAATGTCTCGTTAGCATGATGACACTCTAATGTTAAGACTAGTAACTAATGTCCATTCAAATGAAACTCATCGTTCCTGCCGTAGTAATGACTAGTATCATCGGAGGGGTCTGACCGGTCTTCTCACACACAGACTACATATTTGGTTTTCATGAGTCAGTCATATTAGTTAGTAATGAAAACGAACAATTACATGCATGATTTGGCTGATATGCAGAAGAAACTTACCACGAGGAGCTCGTACATGGTCTGGTGCAACAACTGAGCCGTCTTCTCCACCACGGCCAGTTCCTTCTTCACCACCATCCTGTCCCTCTCCTCTAGAAGCGCCTGGGTTGTCGCTCTATCTTTTCGAAGAGCAGCCTGCAACACCACTCCTTGTTAGCATTGTAATCATCGATGGCTGCACACACAATGTAATGGAGAAAAGATATCTCAGTCTGTATAAATAACCTCGATGGCGAGATCGACTGGCCATGGACGAGTCCTTATCTTAGGACAGGAGCTGGTTTGGCGTGCCTTGATCTCCGAGAGAGTGAGAGGACAACGTATCAGTCCATCTCCAATGGATATCGAGCCATGGGGCCTTGATACGTCTCCAACGTATCTATAATTTTTGATGGTTTCATGCTATTATCTTGTCAAACTTTGGATGCTTTGTATGCCTTTTATATCTTTTTTGGGACTAACTTATTAACTCAGTGCCAAGTGCTAGTTCCAGTTTTTCCGTGTTTTTGACCCTTTTCAGAGGAGGATTTTAAACAGAGTCCAAACGGAACAAAACTTCCAAAAAGATTTTTTCCGAAACAGAAGACGATGGGGGGGGACTTGAGAACCAAGGCACGGGGGCACCAGGGATCCCACAAGCCCCCTAGCCGCGGCCAGGGGGGCCGCGCCTCCCAGGCTTGTGGGCTCCCTGGGCCACCTCTGCCCTAGGTCTTTTGCCTATATATATTCCCTAAATCCCAGAAAATTTAGGAGATCCACGAAAATACTTTTCCGCCGCTGCAAGCTTCTGTCTCCGCAAGATCCCATCTGGGGCATGTTCTGGTGCCCTACTGGAGGGGATACGGAGGGCTTCTTCATCAACACCATGACCTCTCCGATGATGCGTGAGTAGTTCACCATAGACCTACGGGTCCATAGCTAGGTGCTAGATGGCTTCTTCTCTCTCTTGGATCTTCAATACAAAGTTCTCCATGATCTTCATGGAGATCTATCCGATGTAATCTTCTTTTGCGGTGTGTTTGTTGAGATCCGATGAATTGTGGATTTATGATCAGATTATCTATGAATCTTATTTGAGTTTCTTCTGATCTCTCTTATGCATGTTCATATCCTTGTAATTCTCTTCAAGTTGTGGGTTTTGTTTGGCCAGCTTGATCTATGATTCTTGCAATGGGAGAAGTGCTTGGTTTTGGGTTCATACCGTGCAGTGACCACACCTAGTGACAGAAGGGGTAGCGAGGCACGCATCATGTTGTTGCCATCAAGGGTAAAAATATGGGATTTTCATCATTGGTTTGAGTTTATCCTTCTACATCATGTCATCTTGCTTAAGGCGTTACCCTGTTCGTCATGAACTCAATACACTAGATACATGCTGGATAGCGGTCGATGTGTGGAGTAATAGTAGTAGATGCAGAAAGTATCGATCTACTTGTCTCGGACGTGATGCCTATATGTATGATCATTGCCTTAGATATCGTCATGACTTTGCGCGGTTCTATCAATTGCTTGACAGTAATTTGTTCACCCATCGTATTATTTGCTATTTTGAGAGAAGACTCTAGTGAACACTATGGCCCCCGGGTCTACTCCACACCATATTTTCAGCCTTACTCTTTTACTTCGTTGCACTTTCCGCCTTCAGATCTCACTTTGCAATCAATCTAGAAGGGATTGACAACCCCTTTATAGCGTTGGGTGCAAGCTCTTTTGTGTTTGCGCAGGTACTCTAGACTTGACGAGATTCTCCTACTAGATTGATACCTTGGTTCTCAAACTGAGGGAAATACTTACTGCTCCTGTGCTACATCACCCTTTCCTATTCAAGGGAAAAACCAACGCAAGCAAGTCTCCGTCAATGTGTCAATTTCTGGCGCTATTGTTTGAGAAGTAGCAGAAGGATTTCTGGCGCCGTTGCTGGGGAGGATCAAGTCAAGAACTCATCCAAGTAAGTGTCGCAAACTCATCTCTTGCATTTACTTTTTTTGCTTCTCTTTTTACTCTCCCCCACTTCTGAAAAACAAAAATTACAAATATATTTGCCTTTTTCGTTTGCCTTTGCCTTTTTCGTTTGCTTTTTTTCATTTGCCTTTTTCGTTCGCCCTTTTCTCTCGCTTGCTTTCTGCTCGTTTGTGTGGGATAGTCTATCTGTCCTCATGGCTAGATCCACCACTTCGAACGATACTCCCGAGAACGAAGTCCTCAATTTCAAACAAATTGAGGAAGAAAACTTAAAGGACGCATGGTATAGGATTTGCAATGCTCAGAGTAGATCTACTTCATACGTCTCCAACGTATCTATAATTTTTGATGGTTTCATGCTATTATCTTGTCAAACTTTGGATGTTTTGCATGCCTTTTATATATTTTTTGGGACTAACTTATTAACTCAGTGCCAAGTGCCAGTTCCTGTTTTTTCCATGTTTTTGACCCCTTTCAGAGGAGATTTTGAAACAGAGTCCAAACGGAAGAAAATCCCCGAAAAGATTTTTTCCGTAACGGAAGAAGATCGGGAATCTTGAGAGCCAAGGCAGGGGGGCCTCACGGGCCCCACAAGCCCCCACCCCGCGGCCAGGGGGGAGGCCGCGGCCCATAGGCTTGTGGCCCCCCTGGGCGCCCTCTGCCCTTGGGGTTGCGCCTATATATTCCCTAAAAATCCCAAAAAAATTAGGAGATCATCGAAAGTACTTTTCCACCGCCGCAAGCTTCTGTCTCCGCAAGATCCCATATGGGGCATGTTCTGGTGCCCTGCCAGAGGGGGGATTCGAACACGGAGGGCTTCTTCATCAACACCATGACCTCTCCGATGATGCGTGAGTAGTTCACCATAGACCTACGGGTCCATAGCTAGTAACTAGATGGCTTCTTCTCTCTCTTGGATCTTCAATACAAAGTTCTCCATAATCTTCATGGAGATCTATCCGATGTAATCTTCTTTTGCGGTGTGTTTGTCAAGATCCGATGAATTGTGGATTTATGATCAGATTATCTATGAATCTTATTTGAGTTTCTTCTGATCTCTCTTATGCATGATTTAATATCCTTGTAATTCTCTTCGAGTTGTGGGTTTTGTCTGGCCAACTAGATCTATGATTCTTCCAATGGGAGAAGTGCTTGGTTTTGGGTTCATACCGTGCGGTGACCTCACCCAATGACAGAAGGGGTAGCGAGGCACGCATCGTGTTGTTGCCATCAAGGGTAAAAAGATGGGGTTTTCATCATTGGTTTGAGATTATCCCTCTACATCATGTCATCTTGCTTAAGGCATTACTCTGTTCGTTATGAACTCAATACATTAGATGCATGCTGGATAGCGGTCGATGTGTGGAGTAATAGTAGTAGATACAGAAAGTATCGGTCTACTAGTCTCGGACGTGATGCCTATATGTATGATCATTGCCTTAGACATCATTATGACTTTGCGCGGTTCTATCAATTGCTCGACAGTAATTTGTTCACCCACTGTGATATTTGCAATTTTGAGAGAAGCCTCTATTGAACACTATGGCCCCTGGGTCTACTCCACACCATATTTTCAGCCTTACACTTTTTACTTTGTTGCACTTTCCGCCTTCAGATCTCACTTTGCAAACAATCTTGAAGGGATTGACAACCTCTTTGAAGCGTTGGGTGCAAGCTTGTTTGTGTTTGCGCAGGTACTCTGGACTCGACGAGACCCTCCTTCTGGATCGATACCTTGGTTCTCAAACTGAGGGAAATACTTACTCCTCATGTGCTGCATCACCCTTTCCTCTTGAAGGGAAAAACCGACGCAAACAAGAGAAGTAGCAAGAAGAATTCCTAGTGCCAAGGAAGGACTTTTGTTACCGTAGCAGAAGAATTTCTGGCGCCGTTTCCGGGGAGGAGGATCAAGTCAAAAAATCATCCAAGTAGGTGTCGCAAACTCATCTCTTGCATTTACTTTGTTTGCCAGTTGCCTCTCGTTTTCCTCTCCCCCACTTCACAATTTGCCTTTTTCGTTTGCCTTTTTCGTTCGCCTTTTCGTTTGCCCTTTTTTCTCGCGTGCTCTTTGTTTGCTTGTGTGCTTGCTTGCTTACTGAAGTCACCATGAATGAAAACACCAAACTTTGTGACTTCTCGAATACTAATAATAATGATTTTATTAGTACTCCGATTTCTCCCGCCACTAGTAAGAAGTCATACGAAATCAATGCCGCTTTGCTAAATCTTGTTATGAAAGAGCAATTCTCTGGCCTTCCTAGTGAAGATGCCGCATCCCATCTCAATACCTTCATTGAACTTTGCGACATGCAAAAGAAGAAAGATGTGGATAATGACATGATTAAATTGAAGATTTTTCCTTTCTCGTTGCGAGATCACGCAAAAACTATGTTTTCTTCTTTGCCCAAAAATAGTATCGATTCTTGGGATAAGTGCAAAGATGCTTATATATCCAAGTATTTTCTGCCGGCTAAGATTATCTCTCTCCGTTATGATATCATGAATTTCAAGCAACTTGATAATGAACATGTTGCACAATCTTGGGAGAGAATGAAATTAATGATTAGAAATTGTCCCGCTCATGGCTTGAGTCTTTGGATGATTATTCAAATCTTTTACGCTGGCTTGAATTTCGCTTCTAGAAATATATTGGACTCCGCCTCAGGTGGAACGTTCATGGAAATCACGTTAGGGGAAGCCACAAAGCTCCTAGACAACATCATGACAAACTACTCTCAGTGTCACACTGAAAGGTCACCTACTAGTAAGAAGGTACACGCTATAGAACAAATTAACTCGTTGAGTGCTAAGATGGACAATTTAATGAATTTGGTTGCTAGTAGAAGTGCTCCTCCGGATCCTAATGATATGCCCTTGTCTTCTTTGATTGAGAGTAGCAACACTAGCTTGGACGTTAATTTTGTTGGTAGGAATAACTTTGGCAACAACAATGCTTTTAGAGGAAACTATGTTCCTAGGCCTTTTCCTAGTAACTCCTCTAATAATTTTGGCAACTCCTACAACAATACTCATGGAAATTACAATAAATTACCCTCTGGTCTAGAGAGAAATATCAAAGAGTTCATCAACTCTCAAAAGATTTTATCAATGCGTCCATAGAGGAAAAGCTACTCAAAATTGACGATTTGGCTAAGAGCGTTGATAGAATTTCTAGTGATGTTGATGCTTTGAAAGTTAGATGTGCTCCTCCCAAAATCAACATGGATGAAACTTTGAAAGCTATGCGTGTTTCCATGATTGAGAGCCAAGAAAGAACCGCCCAAATTCGTGCTAGACATGAATGGCTTAAAAAGGCGTGTTCTCGTGATGAGAATCACGAAGATCTTAAAGTGCTTGGTGTGACTCCCATTGAATCTTTGTTTTCTTATGTCAAACCTAATTATTATGGGGCTGGATATGAATCCACTTTGGTTGAAAAGTGCCCCAATGATTCGGAGTCCATCTATCTTGATGCTAAAAGCATTGAAAGTGGAGAAGAAGATGTTAAAACTTTGAGTAGTAATGAAATTACTACCGTGGATTTCAAGGAATTTAATTACGATAGTTGCTCCTTGATTGAATGCATTTCTTTGATGCAATCCATGTTAAACTCTCCACACGCTTATAGCCAAAACAAGGCCTTTACCGATCATATCGTTGAAGCTATGATAAAATCTCTTGAAGAGAAACTTGAATTGGAAGTCTCTATCCCTAGAAAGCTTCATGATGAGTGGGAGCCCACCATCAAAATCAAAATCAAAAACTATGAATGCAATGTTTTGTGTGATTTAGGTGCTAGTGTTTCTGCGATTCCAAAGTCTTTATGTGATGTTCTGGGTTTTAATGAGATTGAAGAGTGTTCTCTTAATTTGCATCTTGCTTATTCTACTGTCAAGAAACCCATGGGAAGGATCAATGATGTTCTTATTATTGCAAATAGGAACTATGTACCCATGGATTTCATTGTGCTTGACATTGATTGCAATCCTACATGCCCTATTATTCTTGATAGACCTTTCCTAAGGACTATCGGTGCTATCATCGATATGAAGGAAGGGAATATTAGATTTCAATTTCCTCTAAGGAAGGGCATGGAACACTTTCCTAGAAAGAAAATAAGATTGCCTTATGAATCAATGATGAGATCCACTTATGGTTTGAGCACCAAAAACGACGATACGTGATTCTATCGCTTTTATGCCTAGTTAAGGGCGTTAAACAATAGCGCTTGTTGGGAGGCAACCCAATGAATTTATCTTTTTCTTTCTGATTTGTTGCGTCCAAACCATCACAATTCTGTTGTGATTGTGTTTTTTGTGTTTCTTTTTGTGTTTGAGCCAAGCAAAACCTTTATGACTAGTCTTGGTAATGGTTGTTTGATCCTGCTGGAAAAAGACAGAAACTTTTTGCTCATGAGATGATTTTTCATTTTTATTCAGAAAGAGCTTTTGAGTTGATTCTTTTTGGTGCTGGTTGATATGATTTTTTCCCAGGCCTTCGTAATGTTTCAGATTTTTTGAGGTACCAGAAGTATACGAAGTATACAGATTGCTACAGACTGGTCTATTTTTGACAGATTCTGTTTTTGTTGAGTTGGTTGCTTGTTTTGATGAAACTATGGTTAGTATCGGGGGGGGGGGGGGGGTACTAGCCATGGAAAAGTGAGAATACAGTAGCCCAACACCAATATAGATGGAATTCAAGTTTGCTATAGTACCAAAAGAAGTGGTAGTTTGTTTTCTTGTGCTAATGTTATCACGAGTTTCTCTTTAAGTTTTGTGTTGTGAAGTTTTCAAGTTTTGGGTGATGTTCTCATGGACAAAGAGATAAGGAGTGGTAAGAGCTCAAGCTTGGGGATGCCCAAGGCATCCCAAGCCAAATTCAAGGACACAAAAAAGCCTAAGCTTGGGGATGCCCGGGAAGGCATCCCCTCTTTGTCTTCAATCCGTTGGTAACATTACTTGGACCTATATCTTTATTCACCACATGATATGTGTTTTGCTTGGAGCGTCTTGTATCGTAGGAGTATTTTCCTTTTGTTGTGTAACAATCGTGCTTGCTGCACACCTTTTTGAGAGAGAGAGACATGCACTCATCGTGATTTTGCTAGAATGCTCATAGTGCTTTGATATGTCTCAAACGTATCTATAATTTTTGATGGTTTCATGCTATTATCTTGTCAACTTTGGATGTTTTATATACCTTTTTAATCTTTTTTGGGACTAACTTATTAATTCAGTGCCAAGTGCCAGTTCCTGTTTTTCTGTGTTTTTGACTCTTTTCCGATCTGATTTTGGAACGGAGTCCAAACGGAATAAAATCCCCATAATAAATTTTTCCAGAACAGAAGAAGATTGGGGGACTTGAGGGTGAAGGCAGGAGGCCCACAAGCCCTGACGCCGCGGCCAGGGGGGGGGGGGGGGCGGCGACCAGGCTTGTGGCCTCCCTGGCGCTCCCCTGCCCTAGCTCTTTGGCCTATATATTCCCTAAAATCCTAGAAAAAAATCAGGGCGTCCACGAAACCACTTTTCCGCCGCCGCAAGCTTCCGTTTCCGTGAAATCTCATCTGGAGACCCTTCCCGGTGCCCTGCCGGAGGGGACTTTGGAGCTGGAGGGCTTCTACATCAACATCATCGCCTCTCCAATGACTCGTGAGTAGTCCACTTCAGACCTACGGGTCCGTAGTTAGTAGCTAGATGGCTTCTCTCTCTTGGATCTTCAATACAAAGTTCTCCATGATCTTCATGGAGATCTATCCGATGTAATCCTCTTTGGCGGTGTGTTTGTCGAGATCCAATGAATTGTGGATTTGTGATCAGATTATCATGAATTATATTTGAGTCTTTGCTGATTTCTTATATGCATGATTTGATATCCTTGTAAGTCTCTCCGAGTCTTGGGTTTTGTTTGGCCAACTAGATCTATGATTCTTGCAATGGTAGAAGTGCTTGGTTTTGGGTTCATACCTTGCGGTGACCTTTCCCAGTGACAGAAGGGGCAGCAAGGCACGCATCGTGTTGTTGCCATCAAGGGTAACAAGATGGGCTTTCATCATAGATTTGATATTGTCCATCTACATCATGTCATCTTGCTTAAGGCGTTAGTCTGTTCTTATGAACTCAATACACTAGATGCATGCTGGATAGCGGTCGATGTGTGGAGTAATAGTAGTAGATGCAGAAAGTATCGGTCTACTTGTTTTGGACGTGATGCCTATAGATATGATCATTGCCATAGATAACGTCATGACTTTGCACGGTTCTATCAATTGCTTGACAGTAATTCATTCACCCACCGTCTACTTGTTTTCATGAGAGAAGCCACTAGTGAACACTCCGGCCCCCGGGTCTTTTCACAACTATCATCTCCACTTTTACTTTTACTTTGCTTTGTTTACTTTTTTGCTTTCAGTTCTCACTTTGCAAACAAGCTATAAGGGATTGACAACCCCTTCATAGCGTTGGGTGCAAGCTCTTTGTGTTTGTGCATGTACTTGTGACTTGACGCGATCCTCCCACCGAATTGATACCTTGGTTCTCAAACTGAGGGAAATACTTACAGCCGCAGTGCTACATCGCCCTTTCCTCTTCAAGGGAACACCAATGCAAGGCTCCAAGGCCGCGGGGGAATCCTTTGCATATTTGCCAAGGAAGTCCCTGTAGGCGTAGCCAGCAGCAGAAGGATTCCTGGCGCCTTTGCCGGGGAAGGTCTTTTGTTGCCGTAGCAGAAGGATTTTTGCGCCGTTGCCGGGGAGGATCGCTTGCCGATGAGTATCAAGAAAAGAATAATCTCCCGTAAACACGCCTATTTCTGGCGCCGTTGCCGAGGAGAGGTCAAGTCAAGATCTATCCAAGTAAGTGTCACAAACTCATCTCTTGCATTTACCTTTTTTGCCAGTTGCCTCTCGTTTTCCTCTCCCCCACTTCATATTTGCAGTTTCATTTGCCTTTTTTGTTTGCCTTTTTTCGTTTGTCTTTTTCTCTCGCTTGCATGCCATGTGCCTTCAATATGCTTGCATCTTCGCTTGCTGAAAATCTAGTGATATGGATCCTCATCCACTTGCTAATCTCTTTAAGAGATCCAATTATGTTGATCCAATTGCTAGTGAGTTGAGTGCACTTGACTATCTTTATGGAGTTTTGCTTGAGATGCGTGAATCTGAAAATTGTGAGGAAGAAATTTATGAAGTGATTCACGAGGGATCCTTGGATGAAAAGCATGATTGCAATGGTTTCACTATAAATTCTATTAGTGATAATCATATGCAAAACCCTAAGCTTGGGGATGCTAGTTTTGCTATGTCCACTACTTGTTGCAATGATCTTGAGTGGGGCGATGATTTTTCTTATGATCTTGAAAATTTGTTTAAGGCTCATGATGAATATGATATTTGCAATATTATTGAAAGTGGGTTTGGAGAAGTCATGACTTTAGTTGATGATAATCCCACTATTTTTGAAGAGCGTCAACTTTGCATGCATGTGGGTCATGGAAAGAATATCCTATGTGATATTTACATTGTTGAATTCGAATATGATCCCACATGTAATTATTATGAGAGAGGAAAATATGGTGGTAGAAACTTTCATATCACTAAATCACCTCTCGTTATGTTGAGATTGCTATTGTCTCTTTCTTCTTCCTTGCATATGGTAACTATTGGTTGTCTTGACAAACTGTTTTCCTATAAAATGCCTATGCATAGTAAGTATGTTAGACTTAGATGTGATTTTCACATGCTTTATGATGCTCTTGTTGTGCTTCAATTCTTGTCTTTTGTGTGAGCATCACTGAATTATCAATGCCTAGCTAAGGGCGTTAAACAATAGCGCTTGTTGGGAGGCAACCCAACGAATCTATACTTTTTCTTTCTTTTTGGTGTTTTTTGCACTTTCATAATTCTGTTACGATTGTGTTTTTTGTGTTTCTTTTTGCGTTTGTGCCAAGAAAAACCGGTATGATTAGTCTTGGAGATGATCGTTTGGTCATGCTGGAAAAGACAGAAACTTTCTGCTCACTAAAAGAATTTTCTTTTTTTTTCTGTAAGATATTTTGAGTTTATTCTTTCTTCTTCTGATTTCTACGCAAATTCTTCATACTATCATAATTTTTCAGAATTTTTGAAGTACCATAAGTATACAAAGTATACAGATTACTACAGACTAGTCTGCTGTTAATAGATTCTGTTTTTGTTGAGTTGGTTGCTTATTTTGATGAAACTATGGATAGTATCGGGGGTATTAGCCATGGAATATTGAAAATACAGTAACCCAACATCAACATAAGTTTTCTACAGTACCTAAGGAAGTGGTGGTTTGCTTTCTTATACTAATGATATCACGAGTTTCTGTTTAAGTTTTGTGTTGTGAAGTTTTCAAGTTTTGGGTGAAGTTCTTATGGACAAAGAGATAAAGAGTGGCAAGAGCTCAAGCTTGGGGATGCCCAAGGCACCCCAAGTTGATTCAAGGATGCCGAAAAAGCCTAAGCTCGGGGATGCCCCGGGAAGGCATCCCCTCTTTCGTCTTCAATCCATCGGTAACGTTACTTGGGGCTATATTTTTGTTCACCACATGTTATGTGTTTTGCTTGGAGTGTCTTGTATCGTAGGAGTCTTTTATTTTTTTTTGTGTCACAATCTTCCTCGCTGCACACCAAGAGAGAGATACATGCATTCACCATGATTTTGTCGAGCTTCACTTATATCCTTTGGTTAGACAATTCAGCTCACATGTGCTTCACTTATATCTTTAGAGCTAGTTGATTTTTTCTCCATGTGCTTCACTTATATCTTTTAGAGCACAACGGTGCGTGGCTTGGTAGTTGGCTTATGCTATGAAAGTAGTCTCAAAAGGGGTAGTTATCCAAAGGGATATGAAAACTTCCACCTTCATGTGCATTGAGTAGTTAGAGAAGTTTGATTCATCTCACTTAGTCTTGAGTTGTGGTTGTGGTAATATTGAAGTTATATTAGTAAGGTGTTGTGGATCTAGAAATACTTGTGTTGAAGATAGTGATTCCCTTAGCATGCACGTATTGTGAACCGCTATGTGATGAAGTCTGAGCATGATTAGTTTACTGATTGTCATCCTTTGTGTGGCGGTCGGGATCGCGCGATGGTTTATACCTACCAACCCTTCCCCTAGGAGTATGCGTTGAATGCTTTGTTTCGATTACTACTAAATTTTTTGCAACAATTATATGAGTTCTTCATGACTAATGTTGAGTCAATGGTTTAGATGCACTTTCACCTTCCACCATCACTATCTTCTTTAGTGCCGTGCAACTTTCGCCGGTACATAAAACCCACCATTAGCCTCCCTCAAAACAGCCATCATACCTACCTACTATGGCTTTTTCAAAGCCATTCCGAGATATATTGCCATGCAACTACCACCATGACATGTGCCACCACTTCTACATTGCAATTGCATGATCATAAGATAGCTAGCATGATGTTTCCATTGATGTCTATGCCATGCTAGATCATTGTCACGGTACACTACCGGAGGCATTTCATATAGAGTCATCATTGCTCTAAGTTTTGAGTTGTAAGTGTGATGATCATCATTGATGGAGCATTGTCCCATGTGAGGAAATAAAAGAGGCCAAAGATGCCCACAAATATATATATATATATATATATATATATATATATATATATATATATATATATATATATATATATATATATATATATATATATATATAAGAGGCCAAAGAGCCCACAAAAAAAGAGAGAAAAAGAGAGAAGGGACAGTGCTACTATCTTTCCACACTTGTGCTTATTAAGTACCATGATCTTCATGATTGAGAGTCTCTCGTTTTGTCACCACCATATAGCTAGTGGGAAATTTTCATTATATGACTTGCCTTGCATATTCCAATGATAGGCTTCCTCAAAATTGCCTTAGGTCTTCCTGAGCAAGCAAGTTGGATGCACACCCACTAGTTTTCTTTAAGAGCTTTCACATACTCTTAGCTCTAGTGCATCATTTGTATGGCAATCCCTACTCATTCACGTTGATATCTATTGATGAGCATCTCCATAGCTCGTTGATATGCCTAGTCAATGTGACCATCTTCTCCTTGTTTGCCTTGCAACCTCCACCACACTCCATTCCACTTATAGTGCTAAAACCATGGCTCACGCTCATGTATTGCATGAGAGTTGAGAAAGTTTGAGAAAGTAAAGGTGTGATAACAATTACTTGGCCAATACCGAGGTTGTACATGATTTAAATTCGTTGTGCAAGGATGACAGAGCATAGCCAGACTATATGATTTTGTAGGGATAACTTTCTTTTGGCCTTGTTATTTTGAAAGTTCATGATTACCTTGATAGTTTGCTTGAAGTATTATTGTCTCCACGTCAATAGCAAACTATTGTTTCGAATCTAATGGATCTGAACATTTACGTCACATAAGAGGAGTTACAAAGGACATCTATGCTAGGTAGCATGAACGCATCAAAAATTCATTCTTTATCACTTCCCTACTCTAGGACGAGCAGGAGTTAAGCTTGGGGATGCTTGATATGTCTCAAACGTATCTATAATTTTCGATGGTTTCATGCTGTTATGTTGTCAACTTTGGATGTTTTATATACCTTTTTTTATCTTTTTTGGTTCTAACTTATTAATTCAGTGCCAAGTGCCAGTTCCTGTTTTTTCTGGGTTCTTGACTCTTTTCAGATCTGATTTTGGAACGGAGTCCAAACGGAATAAAATCCCCAATTTTTTTTTTCCAGAACAGAAGAAGATCGGGGGACTTGATGGCCAAGGCAGGAGGCCCACAGGGAGCCCACAAGCCCTGACGCCGCGGCCAGGGGGGCCGCGGCGACCAGGCTTGTGGCCTCCCTGGCGCTCCCCTGCCCTAGCTCTTTGGCGTATATATTCCCTAAAATCCCAGAAAAAATCAGGGCATCCACGAAACCACTTTTCCGCCGCTGCAAGCTTCCGTTTCCGCGAGATCTCATCTGGAGACCCTTCCCGGTGCCTTGTCAAAGGGGACTTTGGAGCTGGAGGGCTTCTACATCAACATCATCGCGTCTCGAATGACTCGTGAGTAGTGCACTTCAGACCTACGGGTCCGTAGTTAGTCGCTAGATGGCTTCTTCTCTCTCTTGGATCTTCAATACAAAGTTCTCGATGATCTTCATGGAGATCTATCCGATGTAATCCCTTTGGCGGTGTGTTTGTCGAGATCCGATGAATTGTGGATTTGTGATCAGATTATCTATGAATTATATTTTAGTCTTTGCTGATTTCTTATATGCATGATTTGATATCCTTGTAAGTCTCTCCGAGTCTTGGGTTTTGTTTGGCCAACTAGATCTATGATTCTTGCAATGGGAGAAGTGCTTGGTTTTGGGTTCATACCGTGCGGTGACCTTTCCCAGTGACAGAAGGGGCAGCAAGGCACGCATCGTATTGTTGCCATCAAGGGTAACAAGATGGGCTTTCATCATAGATTTGAGATTGTCCATCTACATCATGCCATCTTGCTTAAGGCGTTATTCTGTTCTTATGAACTCAATACACTAGATGCATGCTGGATAGCGGTCGACGTGTGGAGTAATAGTAGTAGATGCAGAAAGTATCGGTCTAATTGTTTTGGACGTGATGCCTATAGATATGATCATTGCCATAGATAACGTCATGACTTTGCGCAGTTCTGTCAATTGCTCGACAGTAATTCGTTCACCCACCGTCTACTTGCTTTCATGAGAGAAGCCAGTACTGAACATTACGGCCCCCGGGTCTTTTCACAACTATCGTCTCCACTTTTACTTTTACTTTGCTTTGTTTACTTTTTTGCTTTCAGTTCTCACTTTGCAAACAAGCTATAAGGGATTGACAACCCCTTCATAGCGTTGGGTGCAAGCTCTTTGTGTTTGTGCATGTACTTGTGACTTGACGCGATCCTCCCACCGAATTGATACCTTGGTTCTCAAACTGAGGGAAATACTTACTGCCGTAGTGCTACATCACCCTTTCCTCTTCAAGGGAACACCAACGCAAGGCTCCAAGGCCGCGGGGGAATCCTTTGCATATTTCCCAAGGAAGTCCCCGTAGGCGTAGCCAGCAACAGAAGGATTCCTGGCGCCTTTGCTGGGGAAGGTCTTTTTTTGCCGTAGCATGCTTCAATTATATATTTTGAGCTAGATACTTTTGCTCTGGTGCTTCACTTATATCTTTCAGAGCACGACGGTGCGTGATTTGGTTGTTGGCTTATGCTATGGAAGTAGCCCCAAATGTGATAGGTACCAAAAGAGGATGCAAAAACCTCCATTCTCATGTGCATTGAGTAGAAAAGTTTTGATTCCTCTCAATTAGTTTTGAGACGTGGATTTGGTAATATTAAGAGCTATGTTAGTAGGGTGTTGTGAATCTAGAAATACTTGTGTTGAAGTTAGTGATTCCCGTAGCATGCACGTATGGTGAACCGCTATGTTAGGAAGTCGGAGCATAATTGATCTTTTGATTGTCATCCTTTGTGTTGAGGTCGGGATCGCACGATGGTTAACACCTACCAACCCTTCCCCTAGGAGTATGCGTTTAGCACTTTGTTTCGTTTACTAATAAAAACTTTCGCAACAAGTATGTGAGTTCTTCATGACTAATGTGAGTCCATGGTATAGATGCATTTTCACCTTCCACCATTGCTAGCCTCTCTAGTGCCGTGCAATTCTCGCCGGTGTACAAACCCACCACATGCCTTTCTCAAAACAACCACCATACCTACCCACTATGGCATTTTCATAGCCATTCCGAGATATATTGCCATGCAACTCCCACCGTTCCGTCTCATGACTTGTGCCGTCACTCTCATATTTCCATTGCATGATTGTAAGATAGCTAGCGAGATGTTTCAATGTCATACGCCATGGTAGATCGTTGCACATCCCCGTACACTGCCGGAGGCATTTCCTATGGAGTCATCATTGTGAGTTTTGAGCTGTGAGTAAATAAAAGTGTGATGATCATCATTATTAGAGCATTGTCCCATGTGAGGAAATAAAAAAAAGAGGCCAAAGTGCCCAAAAAAAAGAGAAAATAAAAAAAAGAAAAAAAAGAGGCCTAAGAGCCCAAATGAAAAAAAAGAAAAGTGAGAAAAAGAGAGAAGGGGCAATGCTACTATCTTTTTCCACACTTGTGCTTCATAATAGCACCATGTTCTTCATGATTGAGAGCTTCTTACTTTGTCTCTACCATATTCTAGTGGGAATCTTCATTATATAACTTGGCTTGTATATTCCAATGATGTCCTTCCTCAAAATTGCCCTAGGTCTTCGTGAGAAGCAAGTTGGATGCACACCCACTAGTCCTCCTTTTGAGCTTTCACATACTTATAGCTCTAGTGCATCTCTTGTGTGGCAATCCCTACTCATTCACATTGATATCTATTAATGGGCATCTCGATAGCCCTTTGATACGCCGAGTCAATGTGACCATCTCCTCCCTTTTGTCTCACAACCACCACCACACTCTATTCCACCTATAGTGCTATGTCCATGGCTCACGCTCATGTATTGCGTGATAGTTATAAAAAGTTTGAGAAAGTAAGAGTGCGAAAACAATTACTTGGCCAATTCCGGGGTTGTGCATGATTTACATTAGTTGTGTGAGGATGATGGAGCATAGCCACACTATATGATTTTGTAGGGATAACTTTCATTGGCCTTGTTATTTTGAAAGTTCATGATTACCTTGCTAGTTTGCTTGGAGTATTATTGTTTTTATGTCAATAGCAAACTATTGTTTCGAATCTTACGGATCTGAACATTCATGTCACGTGAAAGAAGTTGCAAAGGACAACTATGCTAGGTAGCATTCCACATCAAAAATTCATTCTTTATCAGTTCCCTACTCGAGGACGAGAAGGAGTTAAGCTTGGGGATGCTTGATACGTCTCCAACGTATCTATAATTTTTGATGGTTTCATGCTATTATCTTGTCAAACTTTGGATGTTTTGCATGCCTTTTATATATTTTTTGGGACTAACTTATTAACTCAGTGCAGAGTGCGAGTTCCTGTTTTTTTCCATGTTTGTGACCCCTTTCAGCGGAGATTTTGAAATAGAGTCCAAATGGAAGAAAATCCCCGAAAAGATTTTTTCCGTAACGGAAGAAGATCGAGAAGCTTGAGAGCCAAGGCAGGGGGCCTGAGGGCCCCCACAAGTCCCCACCCCGCGGCCAGGTGGGGAGGCCGCGGCCCACAGGCTTGTGGGCCCCCTGGGCGCTCTCTGCCCTAGGGGTTGTGCCTACATATTCCCTAAAAATCCCAAAAAATCAGGAGATCATCGAAAGTACTTTTCCGCCGCCGCAAGCTTCTGTCTCCGCAATATCCCATCTGGGGCACGTTTTGGTTCCCTCCGGAGTGGGGATTCGGACACGGAGTGCTTCTTCATCAACACCATGACCTCTCCAATGATGCGTGAGTAGTTCACCATAGACCTATGGGTCCATAGCTAGTAACTAGATGGCTTCTTCTCTCTCTTGGATCTTGAATACAAAGTTCTCCATGATCTTCATGGAGATCTATCCGATGTAATCTTCTTCTGCGGTGTATTTGTCGAGATCCGATGAATTGTGGATTTATGATCAGATTATCTATGAATCTTATTTGAGTTTCTTCTGATCTCTCTTATGCATGATTTCATATCCTTGTAATTCTCTTCGAGTTGTGGGTTTTGTCTGGCCAACTAGATCTATGAATCTTGCAATGGGAGAAGTGCTTGGTTTTGTGTTCATACCGTGCGGTGACCTCACCCAGTGACAGAAGGGGTAGCGATGCAAGCATCGTGTTGTTGCCATCAAGGGTAAAAAGATGGGGTTTTCATCATTGGTTTGAGATTATCCCTCTACATCATGTCATCTTGCTTAAGGCGTTACTCTGTTCGTCATGAACTCAATACACTAGATGCATGCTGGATAGCGGTCGATGTGTGGAGTAATAGTAGTAGATGTAGAAAGTATCGGTGTTCTTGTCTCGGACGTGATGCCTATATGTATGATCATTGCCTTAGATATCGTCATGACTTTGCACGGTTCTATCAATTGATCGCTAGTAATTTGTTCACCCATCGTGATATTTTCTATTTTGAGAGAAGCCTCTAGTGAACACTATGGCCCCCGGGTCTACTCCACACCATATTTTCAGCCTTACACTTTTTACTTCGTTGCACTTTCCGCCTTCAGATCTCACTTTGCAAACAATCTTGAAGGGATTGACAACTGCTTTGAAGCGTTGGGTGCAAGCTTGTTCGTGTTTGCACAGGTGCTCTGGACTCGACGAGACCCTCCTTCTGGATCGATACCTTGGTTCTCAAACGGAGGGAAATACTTACTGCTCCTGTGCTGCATCACCCTTTCCTCTTCAAGGGAAAAACCGACGCAAACAAGAGAAGTAGGAAGAAGAATTCCTAGCGCCAAGGAAGGACTTTTGTTAGCGTAGCACTACTCGTAAGCAATCTACTACCGTCCTTCTTCTCAGTTTTTATGTGGGCATTTCTCCTTGGAATAGGTATATTCTTGACACCATCGTGGGCGGAAATTTCTTGGGTAGCCATACCATTGATTCTTACGGAGCTGTAATAAATTTGGTAGGCTCACCCCCACTCATGGTTAATGGAACTACCTTAACTCTGGAACATGTGATGCGTAGGCTGGACGTCATTGAAAATAAAGTTGCTACGATCGAACTTATTGAGAATTTGGATAAAAAGATCCACAATCAAATCACTAAGTACGGATCCAAGGTGGGAATGGTTTTGAAAAATTTAAAGGAGAAGGAACCCACAGATAACTAAAAACTAGGTCATGATTCCGCTAGGATTGGCAAACTAGAGGATGTTATAAACAACTTGGGTTCCGCTTTTGGCGCTGTGCAGAATACTCCGAATTTTGCCCACAATAAGGTCACCAAGTCTATTTTTGTTCCTAAAAATAGTGGTGAATCATCTAGTAAGAAAGATGAAGACCTTAAGATGATGAGTGATCACGTTACTTATGGTTTGAGTACCAAAGACGGCGATATGTGATCTATCGCTTTATGCCTAGCTAAGGGCGTGAAACAATAGCGCTTGTTGGGAGGCAACCCAATGAATTTATCTTTTTCTTTCAGTTTTGTTGCGTCCATGATACGTCTCCAACGTATCTATAATTGTTGATGGTTTCATGCTATTATCTTGTCAAACTTTGGATGTTTTGCATGCCTTTTATATATTTTTTGGGACTAACTTATTAACTCAGTGCCAAGTGCCAGTTCCTGTTTTTTCCATGTTTTTGACCCCTTTCAGAGGAGGATTTTGAACGGAGTCCAAACGGAATGAAACTGCCAAAAAGATTTTTTCCAAAACAGAAAAAGATCGGGAAGCCGCAGAATCAGGGCACGGGCCCTCATGGCGCGGCCAGGGGGGCCGCGCATCCCTCGCTTGTGGGCTCCCTGGGCCACGTCTGCCCTAGGTTTTGCGCCTATATGTTCCCTAAAATCCCAGAAAAAATCAGGAGATCATCGAAAGTACTTTTCCGCCGCCGCAAGCTTCTGTCTCCGGAAGATCCCATCTGGGGCACGTTCTGGTGCCCTGCCGGAGGGGGGATTCGTACACGGAGGGCTTCTTCATCAACACCATGACCTCTCCGATGATGCGTGAGTAGTTCACCATAGACCTACGGGTCCATAGCTAGTAGCTAGATGGTTTCTTCTCTCTCTTGGATCTTCAATACAAGTTCTCCATGATCTTCATGGAGATCTATCCGATGTAATCTTCTTTTGCAGTGTGTTCGTCGAGATCCGATGAATTGTGGATTTATGATCAGATTATCTATGAATCTTATTTGAGTCTTTGCTGATTTCTTATATGCATGATTTGATATCCTTGTAAGTCTCTCAGAGTCTTGGGTTTTGTTTGGCCAACTAGATCTATGATTCTTGCAATGGGAGAAGTGCTTGGTTTTGGGTTCATACCGTGCGGTGACCTCACCCAGTTACAGAAAGGGTAGCGAGGCACGCATCGTGTTGTTGCCGTCAAGGGTAAAAAGATGGGGTTTTCATCATTGGTATGAGATTATCCCTCTACATCATGTCATCTTGCTTAAGGTGTTACTCTGTTCGTCATGAACTCAATACACTAGATGCATGCTGGATAGCGGTCGATGTGTGGAGTAATAGTAGTAGATGCAGAAAGTATCGGTCTACTTGTCTCGGACGTGATGCCTATATGTATGATCATTGCCTTAGATATCGTCATGACTTTGCGCGGTTCTATCAATTGCTCGACAGTAATTTGTTCACCCACCGTAATATTTGCTTTTTTGAGAGAAGCCTCTAGTGAACACTATGGCCCCCGGGTCTACTCCACACCATATTTTCAGCCTTACACTTTTTCTTTGTTGCACTTTCCGCCTCCAGATCTCATTTTGCAATCAATCTTGAAGGGATTGACAACCTCTTTAAATCATTGGGTGCAAGCTCTTTTGTGTTTGCGCAGGTATTCTGGACTTGACGAGATTCTCCTACTGGATTGATACCTTGGTTCTCAAACTAAGGGAAATGCTTATTGCTCCTGTGCTGCATCACCCTTTCCTCTTCAAGGGAAAAACCAATGCAAGCTCAAGAGACGACAGAAGGATCTGTGGCACCATTACTAGGGAAGGACTTTTGTTGCCGTAGCAGTCAACACCATCATAATTCTGTTATGATAGTGTCTTTTGTGTTTCAGCCAAGCAAAACCTTTATGACTAGTTGTTTTATCCTGTTGGAAAAACACAGAAACTTTTCGCTCACGAGATTATTTTTCATTTTTATTCAGAAAGAGCTTTTGAGTTTATTCTTTTTGCTGCTGGTTGATATCCTTTTGCCCACGCAGTCGTGATTTGTTAGTTTTTTTGAGGTACCAGAAGTATACGAAGTATACAGATTGCTACAGACTGGTCTGTTTTTGACAGATTCTCTTTTTGTTGAGTTGGTTGCTTGTTTTGATGAAACTATGGATAGTATCGGGGGGGGGGGGGTACTAGCCATGTAAAAGTGAGAATATAGTAATCTAACAACATTATAAATAGAAATCAAGATTGCTACAGTACCTAAAGAGGTGGTAGTTTGTTTTCTTGTGCTAATGACATCACGAGTTTCTGTTTAAGTTTTGTGTTGTGATGTTTTCAAGTTTTGGGTGATGTTCTCATGGACAAAGAGATAAGGAGTGGAAAGAGCTCAAGTTTGGGGATGCCCAAGGCATCCGAAGACAATTTCAAGGACACCAAAAAGCCTAAGCTTGGGGATGCCCCGAGAAGGCATCCCCTCTTTCGTCTTCAATCCATCGGTAACATTACTTGGAGCTATATTTTTATTCACCACATGATATGTGTTTTGCTTGGAGCGTCTTGTATCGTAGGAGTCTTTTATTTTTGTTGTGTCACAATCATCCTTGCTGCACACCTTTTGAGAGAGAAATGCACTCATCGTGATTTTCCTAGAATGCTCATCGTGCTTCACTTATATCTTTTGAGCTAGATAATTTTGCTCTATGTGCTTCACTTAGATCTTTTAGAGCACGGTGGTGCATGACTTGGTAGTTGGCTTGTGCTATGAAAGTAGTCCCAAAGGTGATAGGTACCCAAAGAGGATACAAAAACCTCCATCTTCATGAGCATTGAGTAGAAAGAGAAGTTTGATTCCTCTCAATTAGTTTTGAGACGTGGATTTGGTAATACTAAGAGTTATGTTAGAAGGGTGTTGTGAATCTAGAAATACTTGAGTTGAGGTTAGTGATTCCCGTAACATGCACGTATGGTGAACCGCTATGTTAGGAAGTCGGATCATATTTGATCTATTGATTGTCATCCTTTGTGTTGAGGTCGGGATCGTGCGATGGTTAACACCTACCAACCCTTCCCCTAGGAGTATGCATTTAGCACTTTGTTTCCGTTACTAATAAAAAATTTCGCAACAAGTATGTGAGTTCTTCATGAATAATTTGAGTCCATGGTATAGATGCACTTTCACCTTCCACCATTGCTAGCCTCTTGAGTACCGCGCAACTTTCGCCGGTACACAAACCCACCATATGCCTTCCTCAAAGCAGCCACCATACCTACCTACTATGGCATTTTCATAGCCATTCCGAGAAATATTGCCATGCAACCCCCACCATTCTATCTCATGACTTGTGCCGTCACTCTCACATTGCCATTGCATGATCGTAATATAGCTAGCGAGATGTTTCAACGTCATACGCCAAGCTAGATCGTTGCACATCCCGGTACACTGTCGGAGGCATTTCCTATAGAGTCATCATCGTTCTGAGCTTTGAGCTGTGAGTAAATAAAAGTGTGATGATCATCATTATTAGAGCATTGCCCCATGTGAGAAAATAAAAAAAAGAGGTCAAAGAGCACAAATAAAAAGAGAGAAAAAAGAGAGAAAAAAGAGGCCCAAGAGCCCAAACAAAAAAAAGAGAGAAAAAGAGAGAAGGGACAAAGCTACTATCTTTTTCCACACTTGTGCTTCATAATAGCACCATGTTCTTCATGATTGAGAGCCTCTCGTTTTGTCACCACCATATGCTAGTGGGAATCTTTATTATATAACATGGCTTGTATATTCCAATGATGGGCTTCCTCAAAATTGCCCTAGGTACTCGTGAGCAAGCAAGTTGGATGCACACCCACTAGTTCTCCTTTTGAGATTTCACATACTTATAGCTCTAGTGCATCCTTTGTATGGCAGTCACTACTCATTCACGTTGATATCTATTAATGGGCATCTCCATAACCCTTTGATACGCCGAGTCAATGTGACCATCTCCTCCTTTTTTTGTCTCACAACCACCACACTCTATTCCACCTACAGTGCTATATCCATGGCTCACGCTCATGTATTGCGTGGGAGTTGAAAAAAAGTTTGAGAAAGTAAGAGTGCGAAAACAATTACTTGGCCAATACCGGGGTTGTGAATTATTTAAATTAGTTGTGTGAGGATGATGGAGTTAGCCAGACTATATGATTTTGTAGGGATAACTTTCCTTGGACTTGTTATTTTGAAAGTTCATGATTACCTTGCTAGTTTGCTTGAAGTATTATTGTTTTCATGTCAATAGCAAACTATTGTTTTGAATCTTACAGATCTGTACATTCATGTCACACGAAAGAAGTTACAAAGGACAACTATGCTAGGTAGCATTCCACATCAAAAATTCAGTCTTTATCACTTCCCTACTCGAGGACGAGCAGGAGTTAAGCTTGGGGATGCTTGATACGTCTCCAACGTATCTATAACTTTTGATGGTTTCATGCTATTATCTTGTCAAACTTTGGTTGCTTTGTATGCCTTTTATATCTTTTTTGGGACTAACTTCATAACTCAGTGCCAAGTGCCACTTCCTGTTTTTTCCGTGTTTTTGACCCTTTTTAGAGGAGGATTTAAACGGAGTCCAAACGGAATGAAACTTCCAAAATTATTTTTCCAAAACAGAAGACAATCGGGGGACTTGAGAACCAAGGCAGGGGGCCACCAGGGATCCCACAAGCCCCCTAGCCGCCGCCAGGGGGGCCGCGCCTCCCAGGCTTATGGGCTCCCTGGGCCACCTCTGCCCTAGGTCTTTTGCCTATATATTCCCTAAAATCCCAGAAAAAATCAGGAGATCCATGAAAATACTTTTCCGCCGCCGCAAGCTTCTGTCTCCGCAAGATCCCATCCGGGGCACGTTCTGGTGCCCTGCCGGAGGGGGGATTCGGATACGGAGGGCTTCTTCATCAACACCATGACCTCTCCGATGATGCGTGAGTAGTTCACCATAGACCTATGGGTCCATAGCTAGTAGCTAGCTGGCTTCTTCTCTCTCTTGGATCTTCAATACAAAGTTCTCCATGATCTTCATGGAGATCTATCCGATGTAATCTTCTTTTGCGGTGTGTTTGTCGAGATCCGATGAATTGTGGATTTATGATCAGATTATCTATGAATCTTATTTGAGTTTCTTCTGATCTCTCTTATGCATGATTTCATATCCTTGTAATTCTCTTCAAGTTGTGGGTTTTGTTTGGCCAGCTTGATCTATGATTCTTGCAATGGGAGAAGTGCTTGGTTTTGGGTTCATACCGTGCGGTGACCTCACCCAGTGATAGAAGGGGTGGCGAGGCACGCATCGTGTTGTTGCCATCAAGGGTAAAAAGATGCGGTTTTCATCATTGGTTTGAGTTTATCCTTCTACATCATGTCATCTTGCTTAAGGCGTTACTATGTTCATCATGAACTCAATACACTAGATGCATGCTGGATAGCGGTCGATGTGTGGAGTAATAGTAGTAGATGCAGAAAGTATCGGTCTACTTGTCTCGGACGTGATGCCTATATGTATGATCATTGCCTTAGATATCATCATGACTTTGCGCGGTTCTATCAATTGCTCCACAGTAATTTGTTCACCCACCGTATTATTTGCTATTTTGAGAGAAGCCTCTAGTGAACACTATGGCCCCCGGGTCTACTCCACACCATATTTTCAGCCTTACTCTTTTACTTCGTTGCACTTTCCGCCTTCAGATCTCACTTTGCAATCAATCTTGAAGGGATTGGCAACCCCTTTATAGCGTTGGGTGCAAGCTCTTTTGTCTTTGCGCAGGTACTCTAGACTTGACGAGATTCTCCTACTGGATTGATACCTTGCTTCTCAAACTGAGGGAAATACTTACTGCTCCTGTGTTGCAGCACCCTTTCCTCTTCAAGGGAAAAACCAAATCAAGCAAGTATCCGTCAACGTGTCAATTTCTGGCGCTGTTGTTTGAGAAGTAGCAGGCCTCCCGCCACTAGCTATCATCACCAGCTCTGCATCAATAGGGTGCTGGCTAGGGTTAATGTCCTCCCCTTTCCTCGCCTTCCCCTCCTCATTGTTCCTCATGAGCTTGTGGTAGGAGGAGATGTTGGTGAACTTTTCTAGATGATCGAGGTCAGACTGAGAGAATGCATTGGTCTTCTTGTACGAGGCAGTATGGGCCATGACATAGAGGTCGCACACCTCTGGCACCTCCGTGTCTTTTACTCTTGCCTAAAAGAGAGGTACATAGTATTAGTGACGAGCTAAAGCTAGCATGAAGAATGAATTGCATGAATCATGAATCAAACCACATACCCAGTTCCGCCCAAACTGATATAGGATGGTGCTTGATGTTTGCTGTGTACCCCTGGCAATTGTGCCAGAAGTACTCCTACTACGACACGTTGGTATTCCCTCGAAGCGAAAAGGGTGATGTAGCACAACGACGGTAAGTATTTCCCTCAGTTTGAGAACCAAGGTATCAATCCGACGGAAGAGTATCTCACCAACCTGCACAAACACAAAAGCTTGCACCCAACGCTATGAAGGGGTTGTCAATCCCTTATAGATTGTTTGCCAAGTGAGAACCGAAAGTAACAAAGTAACAAAGCAAAGTAAAAGCAGAGTTGTAAACGATGGATGTGAATAGACTCGGGGGCCGTAGTGTTTACTAGTGGCTTCTCTCATGAAAGCAAGTAGATGGTGGGTGAACAAATTACTGCCGAGCAGTTGATAGAACTGTGCAGAGTCGTGACAATATCTATGCAATGATTATTTCTATAGTCATCACGTCCGAAACAAGTAGACCGATACTTTCTGCATCTACTACTATTACTCCACACATCGACCGCTATCCAGCATGCATCTAGTGTATTAAGTCCATCAGAACAGAGTAACGCCTTAAGCAAGATGACATGATATAGAGGGATAATCTCAAACCAATGATAAAAACCCCATCTTTTTACCCTTGATGGCAACTGCTTGATGTGTGCCTTGCTGCCCCTAGTGTCACTGGGAAAGGTAACCACATGGCAGAACCCAAAACCAAGCACTTCTCCCATTGCAAGAATCATAGAACTAGTTGGCCAAACAAAACCCAAGACTCGGAGAGACTTACAAGGATATCAAATCATGCATATAACAAATGAGAAAAGACTCAAATATATATCATAGATAATCTGATCACAAGTCCACAATTCATCGGATCTCGACAAACACACCACCAAAGAAGATTACATCGGATAGATCTTCATGAAGATCATGGAGAATTTTGTATTGAAGATCCAAGAGAGAGAAGAAGCCATCTAGCTACTAACTACGGACCCATAGGTCTGAACTGAACTACTCACGAGTCATTGGAGGGGCGATGATGATGATGAAGAAGCCCTCCACCTCCAAAGTCCCCTCCGGCAGGGCGCCGGGAAGGGTCTCCAGATGAGATCTCGCGGAAACGGAAGCTTGCGGCGGCGGAAAAGTATTTTCGAGGCTCCCCTGAGTTTTTGCGGAATATTTGGGAATATATAGGCGCAAAACCTAGGTCAGGAGGCGGCCAGGGAAGCCACAAGCTTGCCCACTTCCGCCTCCCCTGGTGGCGGAGTGGGCCCTTGTGGGCTCCCTGGGCCCACCTGGCCTGGCCCAAAGTCTCTGTGGACTTCTTCCATTCGGGAAAAAAATCATTTCGGGGTTTTTCTTCCGTTTGGACTCCGTTCCAAAATCAGATCTGAAAAGAGTCAAAAACACGGAAAAACAGGAACTGGCACTTGGTACTGAATCAATAAGTTAGTCCCCAAAAAGATATAAAAAGGTACATAAGACATACGAAGAAGACAAGATAACAGCGTGAAACCATCAAAAATTACAGATACGTTTGAGACGTCTCAAGCATCCCCAAGCTTAACTCCTGCTCGTCCTCGAGTAGGGAAGTGATAAGAATGAATTTTTGATGCTTTCATGCTACCTAGCATAGGTGTCCTTTGTAATTCCTCTTATGTGACGTGAATGTTCAGATCCATTAGATTCAAAACAATAGTTTGCTATTGTCGTGGAAACAATAATAATTCAAGCAAACTAGCAAGGTAATCATGAACTTTCAAAATAACTAGGCCAAAAGAAAGTTATCCCTACTATAGCATATAGTCTGGCTATGCTCTATCATCATTGCACAATGAATTTAAATCATGCACAACCCCGGTATTGGCCAAGTAATTGTTTTACACCTTTACTTTCTCAAACATTTTCAACTCTCACGCAATACATGAGCGTGAGCCATGGTTATAGCACTATATATGGTGTGGAGTACGGTGGAGGTTGCAAGACAAAACGGAAAAGATAGTCACATTAACTAGGCATATCAATGAGTTGTGGAGATGCTCATCAATAGATATCAATGTGAGTGAGTAGGGACTGCCATACAAATGATGCACTAGAGCTACACGTAAGTGAAAGCTCTTAAAGAAAACTAGTGGGTGTGCATCCAACTTGCTTGCTCACGAAGACCTAAGGCAATTTTTGAGGAAGCCTATCATTGGAATATACAAGCCAAGTTATATAATGAGAATTTCCCACTAGCTATATGGTGGTGACAAAACGAGAGACTCTCAATCATGAAGATCATGGTGCTCAAAATGAAGAGGTGTGGAAAAAGTGGTAGCATTGTCCCTTCTCTCTTTTTCTCTCATTTTTTTATTTTGGTGGGCTCTTTGGCCTCTTTTTTATGGGCTTCTTTTGCCTCTTTTATTTCCTCACATGGGACAATGCTCCAAGAATGATGATCATCACACTTTCAACTCAAAACTTAGAGCAGTTATAACTCTATATGGAATGCCTTTGGTAGTGTACCGTGGCAACGATCTAGCATGGCATAGTCATTAATGGAAACATCATGCTAGCTATCTTACGATCATGCAAAGGCAAGTAGACGTGGTGGCACATGTCATGGTGGTAGTTGCACGGCAATATATCTCGGAATGACTTTGAAAAAGCCATAGTAGGTAGGTATGGTGGCTGTTTTGAGGGAGGCTAATGGTGGGTTTTGTGCACCGGGAAAGTTGCACGGCACTAAGAAGATAGTGATGGTGGAAGGTGAAAGTGCATCTAAACCATGGTCTCGACATTAGTCATGAAGAACTCATATACTTGTTGCAAAAGTTTTATTAGTAATCGAAACAAAGCATTCAACACATACTCCTAGGGGAAGGGTTGGTAGGTATAAACCATCGCGCGATACCGACCACCACGCAAAGGATGACAATCAATATACTAATCATGCTCAGATTTCATCACATAGCGGTTCACCATACGTGCATGCTACAGGAATCACTAACTTCAACACAAGTATTTCTAGATCCACAACACCTTACTAGCATGACTTTAATATTACCATAACCACAACTCAAAACTTATTGAGATGAATCAAACTTCTCTAACTATTCAATGCACATGAAGGAGGAAGTTTTCGTATCCCTTTGGATAACTACCTTTTTTGAGACTACTTTCAAAGCATAGATCAACTACCAAGCCACGCACCGCTGCGCTCTAAAAGATATAAGTGAATCACATAGAGCAAAAGTATCTAGCTCAAAAGATATAAGTGAAGCACATGTGAGCTGAATTGTGTACCAAAAGATAAAAGTGAAGCTCGACAAAATCACGGCGTGTGCATGTCTCTCTCGCTAGGTGTGCAGCAAGTATGATTGTGATACAACAAAAATAAAAAACTCCTACGATACAAGAGGCTCCAAGCAAAAACACATAACATGTGGTGAATAAAAATATAGCCCCAAGTAACGTTACTGATGGATTGAAGACGAGAGAGGGGATGCCTTCCTGGGGCATCCCCAAGCTTAGGCTTTTATAGCATCCTGGAATCTCTTGGGGTGCCTTGCGCATCCCCAAGCTTGAGCTCTTGCCACTCTTTATCTTTTTGTCCATAAGAACTTCACCCAAAACTTGAAAACTTCACAACACGAAACTTAAACAGAAACTCGTGATAACATTAGTACAAGAAAGCAAACCACCACTTCCTTAGGTACTGTAGCAAACTTAAATTTACTTGTCTTGATGTTGGGTTACTGTACTTTCAATCTTCCATGGCTAATACCCCCCGATACCATCCATAGTTTCATCAAAATAAGCAACCAACACAACAAAAAACAGAATTTGTTAACAGCAGACCAGTCTGTAGAAATCTGTATGTTTCGTATACCTCTGGTACTTCAAAAATTCTGAACAATTACGACAGTCTGAAGAATTTGCGTAGCAATCAGTAGCAAAAAGAATCAACTCAAAAGCTCTTACAGAACAAAAATAAAATTCTTTTCGTGAGCAGAAAGTTTCTGTCTTTCCCAGCATGACCAAACGATCATCCTCAAGACTAATCATAACGGTTTTGCTTGGCACAAACGCAAAAAGAAACACAAAAAACACAATCATAACAGAATTATGAAAGTGTGGAAAACACAGAAAAGAAAGAAAAAGTATAGATTCGTTGGGTTGCCTCCCAACAAGCGCTTTTGTTTAACGCCCTTAGCTAGGCATTCAATGATGCTCTCACAAAAGAAAAGAATTGAAGCACAACGAGAGCATCCTAAAGCATGTGAAAATCACATCTAAGTCTAACATACTTCCTATGCATAGGCATTTTATAGGAAAACAGATTGTCAAGACAACCAATAATTGCCATATGCAAGGAAGAATGAAGAGACAATAGCAATCTCAACATAACGAGAGGTAATTTGGTAACATGAAAGTTTCTACCAAAATATTTTCCTCTCTCATAGCTATTACATGTGGGATCATATTCGAATTCAACAATGTAACTATCACAAAGGGTATTCTTTTCATGATCCACATGCATGCAAAGTTGACGCTCTTCAAAAATAGTGGGATTATCATCAAATAAAGTCATGACTTCTCCAATCCCACTTTCAGTATTGTTGCAAATATCATATTCATCATGCGGTTTGAGAAAATTTTCAAGATCATAAGAAAGGTCATGACCCCAATCATGATTATTGCAATAAGTAGTGGTCAAAGCAAAACTAGCATCCCCAAGCTTAGGGTTTTGCATATTTTTAGCATGATTGTCACTAATAGGATTTATAGTGAAATCATTGTAATCATGCTTTTCATCCAAGGAGCCCTCGTGAATCACTTCATGAATTTCTTCCTCACAATTTTCAGATTCACGCATCTTACGCAAAACTCCAAAGACATAGGCAATTTCCCTCAACTCAATAGCATTTTGTTCCACACGAGTGGGTCTCTTAAAGAGACTAGCAAGTGGATGAGGATCCATATCACTAGATTTTCAGCAAGCGAAGATGCAAGCATATTGAGGGCACATGGCACACAAGCGAACATAAAGCAAGCGAGAGAAAAAGGGCGAACAAAAAGGCAAAAGGCAAAAGAAAATGGCAAAGGAGAACGGCAAATGAAAACGGCAAATGTGAAGTGGGGGAGAGGAAAACGAGAGGTAACCGACAACAAAAGTAAATGCAAGAGAAGAGTTTGTGAGACCTACTTGGATAGATCTTGATTTCTCCTCCCCGGCAACGGCGCCATAAATAGGCGTGTTGGTGGGAGAATATTCTTCACGATCCTCCTCGACAAGCGATCCTCTTCCCCGGCAACGGGGCCAGAAATACTTCTGCTACTTCAAAAAGATCCCCGGCAACGGCGCCAGAAATACTTCTGATGTTTGCTGTGTACCCCTGGCAATTGTGCTAGAAATACTCCTACTACGGCACGTTGGTATTCCCTCGAAGCACAAAGGGTGATGTAGCACAGCGAGGTAAGTATTTCCCTCAGTTTGAGAACCAAGGTATCAATCCGGTGGAAGAGTATCTCACCAACCTGCACAAACACAAAAGCTTGCACCCAACGCTATGAAGGGGTTGTCAATCCCTTATAGATTGTTTGCCAAGTGAGAACTGAAAGTAACAAAGTACCAAAGCAAAGTAAAAGCGGAGTTGTAAACGATGGATGTGAATAGACCTGGGGGCCGTAGTGTTTACTAGTGGCTTCTCTCATGAAAGCAAGTAGACGGTGGGTGAACAAATTACTACCGAGCAATTGATAGAACTGTGCAGAGTCGTGACGATATCTATGCAATGATTGTTTATATAGGCATCACGTCCGAAACAAGTAGACCGATACTTTCTGCATCTACTACTATTACTCCACACATCGACTGCTATCCAGCATGCATCTAGTGTATTAAGTCCATAAGAACAGAGTAATGCCTCAAGCAAGATGACATGATGTAGCGGGATAATCTCAAACCAATGATAAAAACCCCATCTTTTTACCCTTGATGGCAACTGCTTGATGTGTGCCTTTCTGCCCCTACTGTCACTGGGAAAGGTCACCACATGGCAGAACCCAAAACCAAGCACTTCTCCCATTGCAAGAATCATAGATCTAGTTGGCCAAACAAAACCCAAGACTCGGAGAGACTTACAAGGATATCAAATCATGCATATAAGAAATCAGCAAAGACTCAAATATATATCATAGATAATCTGATCATAAGTCCACAATTCATCGGATCTCGACAAACACACCGCCAAAGAATATTACATCGGATAGATCTCCATGAAGATCATGGAGAACTTTGTATTGAAGATCCAAGAGAGAAGAAGCCATCTAGCTACTAACTACGGACCCATAGGTCTGAAGTGAACTACTCACGAGTCATTGGAGGGGCAATGATGATGATGAAGAAGCCCTCCAACTCCAAAGTCCCCTCCGGCAGGGCGCCGGGAAGGGTCTCCAGATGAGATCTCGCGGAAACGGAAGCTTGCGGCGGCGGAAAAGTATTTTCGAGGCTCCCCTGATTTTTTGCGGAATATATAGGCGCAAAACCTAGGTCAGGAGGCGGCCAGGGAAGCCACAAGCTTGCCCACCGCCACCTCCCCCTGGTGGCGGAGTGGGCCCTTGTGGGCTCCCTGGGTCCCACCTGGCCTGGCCCAAAGTCTCCTTGGACTTCTTCCGTTCGGGAAAATATCATTTCGGTGTTTTTCTTCTGTTTGGACTCCGTTCCAAAATCAGATCTGAAAAGAGTCAAAAACACGGAAAAACAGGAACTGACACTTGGCACTGAATCAATAAGTTAGTCCCCAAAAAGATATAAAAAGGTACATAAAACATACAAAGAAGACAAGATAACAACGTGAAACCATCAAAAATTATAGATACGTTTGAGACGTATCAGTGCTGCCTTGATGGTGTGGCACACCAACCATTTGGGCACGCCAGTCCTTTGCATTTTCATGGACGGCTCACCATTACTCTAAGACCACTCATCCACCAACGTCTCCCAACAATCCATCTTATCCGCACACCATCTCGGGGGCAGCTAAGTTAGTAAAGAGATATTTGAGCGCTACGCCTACGAATCAAATCAAGGAAACTAAGTACAAGGCCTTAAGAATAGGTAATTACCTTCATGTGCTGCTCCTTCTTCAGAAACTTTCCATGGAACGACGACTTGTCCTTCTTAATACCATGTGTGGCATAGTAGTCTCGAATAGCCTGCTGCCGAGCCTCGTGTCGTAAGTTCTGTAATAGGCACTTGCACTCGATATTGATAACCTTTGTCGCGGCCTCCTCGTATCTCTCCTCACACCTGTAGAAGCTTTGCAAAAAAAAAACGAGACAACACTAATTATTACAATAACTAGCTATTGTTAATTTTTAATTGTGTAAAGGAGAAATTACCTAAAATCTTCTGATCACCATCTCGGCCCTCGTGTGGCACAAGACACCGTTGATCATCTCCTGTGGCGGGCCCGGGGGAGCCAAGTAGTGCTCCTAGCACAATCCTAGCTAGGAAGCTTACCCTTACAGGGCAACATCACAAACCCCAAGAAATTTTGCCGGCAAAGCACACCAAGGACGGTGTTTGGCTTGTGGAGTCCATTGGCATGATCCCAACCACTATAATATGAGAATGCCAACACATTATATATTTGAAGAAACATGATGGCAAAAGGTATAGAAAGAGTAAATGCACATACTTCGCCCCATCAAGCCTAATCACCAGCCTTTGCTCGCGGGTCGCCAACACAGCCACGTTGGTCCACTGTGACCCCCCTTAACCACCTTGCCCTCACTATGAATAAACTCATCCCTGCCACCATCAGCATGGCCACACGACACCTCAGCTGGATCCCGCCAGCTACCCCATCCGGACGTCTCCTGGGACATAGCCCCATTCGGAGTCTCGTGGGCCGAAGCTTCTAGGACCAGAGTCTCATGGGATGAAGTCTCGTTGACCCGAGGCTCATGGGATGAAGCCTGTGGGACCAGAGTCTTGTGAGCCGAAGGACCATCATCCCGAGGCTCATGGTCCTGAGTGCTCGTAGCCTCCACCTAAGACGGGTCCACCCTAGTAGTCCTATGATCGGGTGAATGATATGGGGGTGGCGGCGAGGAAGGCATAGCACTCCGCCTACATATCCCGCAACCACGTCCTATACCTCTCCGCTTCTTCCCTCCCAGACCTCATCTCCCCGTGGGAAACAACGCTGATGAAGAAGTGCCCGTGGGTGTGCTGATACTGTCTATCAATGCTCTCTGAAGAAATAGGGGTGTAATGAAAGTAGGCCTCCCACGTACCGCTGAGGAAGAACTACCCGCGGAGTGTTATGGATCCGTGCCCACCATCTTTCAACACCTGCCATGACAAAGAGTAAAATAAATTAGTACAACACAGAAAATGGAATACCTGACATGAATTATAATATGTACATAATTTAAGTTGGGATGCATACAAACTAATAATAGTATGGATCGTCTATATATGCTTTGGGATCAATAAGTGCATCATCATCATCACTATCACACGTGTCATCATGAATGACATGCTCATCGGGTTCAGCGGCATCAACATGTGGAAGGCCTTTCTATAATAGGTCAAACATTGACATGTCATCTACAATTGTAACCTCTTCAAGTTCGAGCTCTTCTTGTTCCGGCTTAGGAGTGAAGTCGGATTCACTGTCGCTATCTACTTCCATGTTCTGGGGTGAAGTAGAGCGGTTCCTGAAACATTTTTTGGAAAGACGTGTTTCTTGGAAGAATTCTCCTTCATATGTGTCTTGGTTAATGTGAGGTTCATTATCCTCTTCATTGGGAGGAGGTGGTCTAGCACGTGGCGATACTTTATAAACAATATCCCAACCATTCAGATTCTTATCAGTTTGGCAGGCCCATGGTAGATAGAAACTTGGATCGCCTTTGAGTCGTAATATAGACATTAGGAACATCTAACTGGGTGCTTTGTTTGATTTCGACTAGCCCTATATGTTCATAAGTCCTTGTCTCCTTCGGCTAGAACTAATAACATTTGAAGACTAGGATGTTCGGTGGGTTTTCACCCTAGAATGGAAGTTCATAATTTGCTTCAACTCTTCCATAATACTCTATACCTCCTTCGCTGATAGTAGAGACACCACAATTTGTAGATTTTCGGTTGGCCATAGATAGCCCTTTGACAAAGGTACGAAAGCAATACCCGTTGATGTCGTATTTCTCAAATGAACGGACTATAGTTAAAACAATTAACGACTTGTCAAAATTCGGTGTCCATAGACTCTGAATTAGCCTCCAAGTTCAATATGAAAGGATTGTTGCATAACCAAAAATTAGACAAAGAAATGAAATGGTCGATTAATGGTAATTACCATTTGTTTGAACCAAGAGATGGAACTGGGATAGCCGCCTCCATGCTTTGCCATAAGCTAATACTCTTCGGCGGAACCTTTTGGATCACCGCTCTGTTCGAGAATTAGGTGACGTATCGACTGTATCAATTATCTGGGAATAAGAGAAGTTCAAAGGAATTAGAAGTTGTGAAACAATGTACCGACGACTTACTCCATGCATGGCCGCACTTCTGTTAGGTTGTTGAAGATATACAATAAAATAGTTCACCATTCTTCTACATCCAACACTATTGGTTTTGAAGTACCGGCTAGTGCGAGATTTTGTTTGAATAAGATGAGGTTGGATCCACCTTTTTCAGGTTTGCCAGCAAATAAAGATTTTTGGCTTGGTAGTGTGTTGTCATGAAGTTTGCCACCTCCTTAGTGAAGAATGCATCAGCCATCAATGCTTCAATCCTATGTTTATTTTTACATTTTGCTCAAAGCGTCTTTTGCATCCAATCAGTTGTAAAGCACCAATGATTTTGCATAGCCTCCCAATCTTGCCTCGGTTGGGAGATGTAAAATCAAATGCTGTATTGGGTTAAAGAAGCCCGATGGAAAGATCTTCTCCAACTTGTAGAGCAACTCTGGTGCCAACTCCTCCATGTCATCTACCACGCTAGGTGATAGTTCTTTCACACAAAGAACACGGAATAAATAGCTCAGCTCTGCCAGTAATAGCCATTCATCCTCTGTAATAAAGTCATGCAACATCATCGACATTACCTCATCAAGCATATGCGCCAATCATGACTTTTGAGACCACATATTTTCATTTTTTCAAGACTCACTCCCCTCTTTAGATTCGTTGCATACCCATCGAGGAACATCAAGTGCATTTTGACCCACAAGATAATTTCCCTCATAGATCCCCTTCCAAGATTGAACCAGGACTTTGGCTTCAACCAATTCTGTTTTCCTTTTGATTGTGACATGCTTTGTAACGGTTTATCACATAGAATCTGTTGACCGACTCTAGCCTTAGGATTATCCTTTGACTTCCCCTCTATGTTGAACAATGTACCAAAAAGGGCCTCTCTCATATTACTTCAGTGTGCATCATGTCGATGTTGTGTGGAAGAAGGAGGTCTTTGAAGTAAGGCAGATCCCACAAGCATGTCTTGTGAGTCCACACATGTTCCGAATTATACCCGTTGAAATATCCTAGACGCTCTGGATCAGACTCAAGAGCGTTTAATTGATCCAGGATCTGTTGGCCTATCAATGCAAGCGGTGCCGAGTTCTTGACAATTGTACCTTTGATGAAGTTCTTCTTGTCTTTTCTGAACTCATGGCAAGGATCTAGGAACTTTCTATGCAAATCGAAGCAAGAATACTTCCGACCCGCCTTCAGCCAGTGAAACTAAAGAGATGCCTTGCATGTGGGGAATGAGTACCTTCCATGCACACACCAGCCAGCAAATAGCGCATACGCCGGCAAGTCATGCATCGAGTACATGTACCATATATGCATTTTCAAGTTTTTTTTCTAGCGACGTTGTATGTTTTGAACCCATTATCCCAAGCTTCTTGCAATTCATCCTTAAGCGGATCCATGTACACATACATATTCTTCCCGGGATAGTTGGGCCCTAGAATTATCAACATCAGGAATATGTTCTTTCTTTGCATAATCTGTCGAGCGGGAGATTGAGTGGAATGAAAAATACAGGCCAACAACTGTATTGGGTTGTAGTCATACCAAATAGATTGAACCATCCGTGCAGACTCGAGGATGCCTTGGATCTGCCGCTTTATCCGGATGCAATGCATCGAATTGCTTCCATGGAAAAGCATCCGGTGTGTGTACCAACATCTTATTCCCATTTGCATCTAGTTCGGTTCTTCTTCCCAATTTGTGTCATGTCATCTGTCTATCCGTCTCTTTGACCATTAAAAGATGTTGGAGTCTTGGTATGATTGGCATATACTGATGAACATTAACGGGGATTTTGGTCTGGATCTTCTCACCCATACTGTTGTCTACCACAACATACCTGGAAGACTTGCCAATGGGACAATCATTCAAGTCCGCATATCAAGCATAAATTAGGCACATCCTTTCTCACAGGCACCGATCTTCTCATATGGCATCTTAAGTACACGGATTATTTTGTCCGACTGGTACAGGTTTGCAGGCATGACATGGCCTTTGGGTAGAAAGCGTCCAAATAGTGTCATCAACGCAACGTAGCATTCTCTGCCCAAGTTGAATTGAGCCTTTAGAGAAAATGCTTACGTAATGGCAACCAACTGACAAAGCTCAGTGTTCTCGTGGAGAGGACGTTTTGAAGACTCCAACATTTCATAGAAGGCCTTTGCATATTCCTCCATCTCATCATCCGAATCCCGAGCATCATAAAAGTCTTGCACCATCTCTTCGATCCCGGTACCATGCTCGTTGGTGCGACGATGAACCACCTCCGCTCTGGTACGTTTGACAGACTCGCCATGAAATGTCCACACAGTATAATCAGGTGTAAAACCCCTCTTTTGCAGGTGTTTACCCATTTCATCCTCTGTCATCTATTTAAAGTTATTGCACACATGGCAGGGGCACCAGGTTTTTCTTTGTCCATTTGCAAATTTGGCTTTTACAAACCCCTTGGTTTTTGTTAGCCATTCACTGGTCATGTATTTCTAAATAGTGTGACCGGTGTACATCCATGCACGATCACTCATCTTGGCTAGCTACTAAACACACAAGAAATATATATAGTTCAACATATATATTAATTAGTTAATCTATTTTGTCAATTTTATTGCACCCATGCAACCTACACACTAATAGGTAAAGATAGGTCCTAATCTATCTGAGTATGTTTAGATTGGGTTTGTTTTCCCATGCTCTGCTCCGGATTCGACGTAGAATTTCGATAGCACCTCCCCGCTATTCTCCCGATACACGTCTCAGCATTAAATAGAGAGGATGTGTACCCGGATAACAACTAGGGGGCACTGACAAAATTGTACATCAGATCCGGAGTAGAGAATGGGAAAACGAACCCAATCTACCCATACTTGGGCTGTCCATGGATAATGTGGACAATTCGAAAGGATGGCGATTATAAATATACAAAGACATGCATATTTATAGATGCTGCCCTTACGGACGGGAGACACATACTGGTCACGCATATTGATGATTGAATATACATATATCTAGCAAGTATCATCGGCGCGAAGGTCGGAACAGAGCAAATGAAGGGCGGTGGAGGAGATGGAGTTTGTGCTCGCCCACGAATGCAGGGATCTCATCGAATGCATGGGGAGAACGTCAAACTCCAAACCCTCACAACGTCGTAACAACTTCACATTTAAATCCACACCATCAACACAAATATTGAATCCCTATACTATTCTTTTTTCTCAATACCTTTCCAATACTTTTCCACTTCTATTTCATTCAATATTATTCAATATTTTCTCAATATTATTCAATCCCAATACCTTTCCACTTCTATTTTATTCCTTTTCTCCTCTATTTCTTCTTCTTATCCTCTTCTTCTTCCCTTTCTCCTCCTCTTCTTCTTGTTGTTCTTGTTCTTGTTCTTATTTTTCTTTTCTTTTTTTCTTGTTTTCTTATTCTTATTCTTTTGTTCTCCTCTTCTTCTTCTCCTCTTTTTCTTCTTCTCCTTCTCCTTCTTCTTCTTCTTCTTCTTCTTCTTCTTTCTTTTCCTTTTTCCTCTTCTTCTTATCCTCTTCTCCTCTTATTATTATTATTATTATTATTATTATTATTATTATTATTATTATTATTATTATTATTTTCCTTTTATCTTTCCCCCTTTTTTTCTTCTTCCTTTCTTCTTCTTTTCCATCTTATTTTCTTATTTTCCTTCTTCTTTTCTTCTTCTTCTTGTTTTCCTTTTTCCTTTTTTCTAACCTAACTAACATAATTAAAACTAGCTAGCTATAGCCTAATTAATAGTACTAGTAAAATGAAAATGAAAGTAAGAAACAAATGCACACTCACCGGAGGAGCGACCAGGCGTCATGGGAGCCGGGCGGAGGGGGTCCGGGCGGCAAGGGCGGCCGCATAGGGGGGGGGGGCAGGGGCCGGGCCAGCGGGCTGGCAGGGGCTCGGGGGGGGGGGGAGAGGCGTGGGGGCGTTAGGGACGACCATTAATATATACTATGTTTGTCGTGTGCTAGCAGATGGCAAAGAGGATAGCAACACACAACAAAGAATATACTGATGACATCTAGGCCCTCCATTTGACCTGAACCATCCACGTTTTTGTCATCTTCCTTTATGTTCTTTGTCGTCCGCTAATGGACGACAAAGAGTGGGCAAATGGAAAATAGTATTTGTGCCATCTGTCCACTCTTTGTCGTCCGCTTCTTTGTCGACAGCTTCCCCAAAGCTAACGGCAAATACCATATTTGTCGTCCGCTACGAGACAACAAAGAGTGGACACGTGGAAAATTTAGTGATTCCTGTAGTGATGTCTTCGTGAATGACTTCAACTTTAGGTACAAAGAAAACATGATTGCGAGCAGATGGAACTACAATGTATTATTCCTTCTTTGATGAAGTGCATGATCCATGGTGCATAAGTCTTTGGTTCAAACAGGTCCATGCCAGATGCTGCAAGTTAGCGCAAGAAGAAATATTGAAGAGTGAAGTGTATGCCATAGACAATATTGTAGACCATTGCATTCATAGCGCCAACATATTTTCGTGAAGATGAATACCCCTTGATCGACGAGAAGGTATTGTGAAATATGTGATAGATTATATTTGGTAAGTACTGAAGATCTTGAACAAAGAACGTTCTGGGCAAGAGAGCATCTGGTGCCATTGGCTTCATGAGCATCATCATTTGAGTCATATTGGGCTCAAACAACTGGAATATGCTTTGTTTGGCTTCAACATACTCTGCTGACTTGGGATGAAAATCTTTGCGAGATGTAGCAGGAGGAGTTGTGGCAAAGAGCTCAATTGCAGGAGCCTTGATGTGCTCATCCCTGATCATGAATTCAATAGCCCATGTCTTGAGATCTCTGCCAAATCCATAAATGTGTAGAGTTGTATAAAATTGAAGAATAAGTTCTTCATTCCAATCTTTCTTGTCGATGACAAAGGGCAGCAGTCTGACATCTCGAAGACAATCCAGTGCCCCCTCCAAGCAACGCAGTCCACCCAGGACGTCAAGACAGAGTCGCCTGTGAGGGAACATCGTGTTTTGGCCATATAGTACACACACATAATAGTTTCTCTGGTGTGCACTCCAGGACCGATGAGACTGAATCTTCGGATTCCTGTATGGATTTTTGTCAAAGTCAAAGAAAGCTTTGTTGAGTCTGGAGGTTTTGACTCTGAATACAAGAGCATGTGTTGGGCCTTGTTGAGGAACACATGGCAGCCGTGGCATTGGGTTCAACACTCTTGGACGCCTCTGGATATTGAATTCATATTCGGGTCCCATCCTTGGTGGAGGACCAAGCCTGTGCCACTTGGTTGGCACCATCTCTCCTTCACAATTGTGAGCCATGACAATGTTCTCTTCATTGTCGTCGGTTGATGGCATAGAAGGGACAAGAGGACGATCAGATGATGGAGCATTATCTTCTCCAACTAGGGCTTCAGGCGAAGCCATAGTGCTTGCAGCAGCAATGTCTTCGGTAGCTTTGGTTTAAACTTGAGGCTGCTGGCTGGACACATCTTCAGCCATTTGAGTATCCATGACTATTGTAGTTGGGCTAGGAGTAACTTCCTGTGGTATTCTGGTCATAGAGGAGACTAATGGCCTAGGGCCTTTACGAAGCCTTTTGAGAGGCAATGCAAGTTGATAGTTTTCAGTCTCCATGTCTTCAAAAGGAGACTATGGTAACACAAGCAGTGGAGTTGAAACTCGTACTGGAGGAGTTCGGGGACTAACTTCATGCATTGGGGTGTTGGGGTGATTTTCTTCCCTAAACTCATGTGGATCAATTGGTGTAGCAGGAGAACCAATGTCCATTTGTTCACTAACTTCTGGCAGTGGCGATGATACCTTTGGTGTGTCAAGTTGAAGCACAGGTTCAGGCTTAGGTTCCACATTGTCTTCATGGATGTTTTCATTATAGACAATGTCTTCAGTTGCGGTGGAGTTGACATCTAGAATGTCTTCAACATCAGTAGTTACATTTGGAGTTTCTTTGGTAGCAGACTCATGAAGAATGACATTACAGTCAGTATTTTCTGACGTTGGAGGATCCACAAAGATGGGCATCACAAGTATGGTCTCCTTTAGAGCAGGTGGAGTGGCAGTGGGAACTTGAGAGGACTTGGGCACTTAGGCCGAGCTCGAAGACTTTTTCTTCTTTGTCTTCAGCTTCTTGGCTGGTGGGCTTCAACAACTTGCACATGTTTTCATTTCTGGCTTTGACCTCGATACAATTTGTCTTCTTGCTGGTCATAACAGAGGGCAGAGTACGTGTCCTGAAACCAGATAAGCCAGACGGGAAGATAATGCTTGGCGTTTCTTGCCTTGTGGGTGCAGGCTCTCTTGAATTCATTGAAGCTTGCTTTGATTTCTTTAGAATGGAGGGTCAAGAGCAGGCTGGCCAAGTACCTTTCTTTTGAGCATCTGAGTGTGTGTTTGGACCATCTTCTCAGATTTCTTCTTCACACACACTAGGGTGCATTTTGCTGGCTTCACGGCGCCATTCAGACTTAGCTCTTAAATCTACCATCATCTTCTAATAGGGTTGAATTTTCTCAACACAGAGCTTGTGCACATTCTTTTTCAAGAGTACTTTCTCATGGAGAATCTTTTCACGTTGTTGGTCTACCGTTTGAGCAACAATCAGCTCTTCATTCGCCAACCCTTGAAACATGACACTAAGACCAATGGAAAGTTGAAGGGCGTCGATGGTGAGTGAGGGATCTGCAAATCATTCAACAATGAAATGGTTGAGGATTTTTTGCATCAGAGAGAGGCAGTTCTTCAAGATGTTTGTCCTCTTCCTCTTTTTGCTGAATAAGCTTTGTGAGAGCTTCGTCAATAAATTCAGCATCAGAAATCTCAGTTAAGTTATCACCATTCATCAAGTTGACGGATGCCTTCGATCGATGGTCTGCATCTTGTTTTCTCTTTAGCCTGGGAGAGGTGTGAGATTCATGCTCAGTTTGTACGCTTGTTTTAGCGGGTTCAGCATGCCTTGATCGTGAAGCCTTTGGTGTTGATGCGATTGGCTTTGAAGCCCTTGAGTCCTTAGGCTTTCCAGCCTTCTTTTTCCTGAATGGCTTCGGATCAGTGGCATGAGCTTTTTCATCAGGACACCCTATGATGCTAGATTGATCTGGATTTTCTGGCATGGGTGGCCTGACCATGCATGGATAGAAACCAATGTTGATGGTGTCGGCTTATATCTTTGGGTGAAGGTTTTTGTATACAATATTAGACCAAGGAGACCGACATGCGTTCTTTTTAGCATATTCCAGAGTGACAAAGTAATAATAGAACCATTCCTCTACCCAATAGCTTTGGATCCATTGAATCTGGTTCTTGCGCTAAGTGTAATTTTCTTGAGGATCACACATTTATCTTTCATACAGTGCAGGTGGAATGTCTTTTGATGTATTTAAACGTCTTCGTCATCCACCCTTCTTCGGGGCAAAATCTGTAGCCATTGTCTTCTGCTAAGGAAAGGACTTCACACAATATGCAACCGCCAACTAGCTTTAGGTGAGTCCAGATGTAATCTATAAATTAATTCAGACTACGAGATCCTAGTGATTCTACCGTGTACATGTTCCTGTGAGATAATTAGAGATGCAAAGGGAGTAGGAGAGGTCATATGCATTCTCAGAAGATTTTCAAGATAAAAACGTGGTCTGAAGATAATGACCTCATATCACGAAGACATTCACTTAGCATAGGATAAGTTGGTTCGGGACTTGTGCAAATTCGAGAAATTGCATAAATGAGGAATCAAACCATAATTTCAACATAAGTGAAAGCACTTAGCAAGTTATGAGATAGATGTTTGAGTGTTGTCAAAAACAAGGTTGAAAAACAGCAGTTGAACATATTTGGAAATTTCACGGATCAAACAAATGATAAAAATCAGTTTTTGTTTACCATAATGAAGAACACGAAGAACAACTCGACAAGGCGGAGAAGCCAAGCATATCAATCTTCGACACCCTAACTTGGTGGTGACACACAACTACGATGGCGTTGGAGCGAAGACAATCATGACCGGTGTGAGTACGAATACGAAGGGGTCGCGAGAGTTAAGCGCTTCTCCTCTATCGATGATGGAATCCTATAGTGGCGCTAGGGTTCGAGAGTTTGATAGAGAAGGTGAGAGAGATGGGGACATAATAAATGAGCCGGAGGTTAGGTATTTATAAGGGGTAGGAAGTGGAGCGATCCAGAAAAATTGGACGGATATGCCCCCGACCCTTCGGCTTACTTGGACGTGCGGCGAGCATGCACCAGGTCTGACACTCCACTACCTATGAACTATAGCGACGTGCGCGGAAACTGTTATGATAAGGGCGGTAAAAGGATAAGATTGAAATTTTACCCATTTGGTTGGGTTTCTCTTCTACAGCGAAGGATACTATGAATACAATAAACATGTGTCAAGTAGAATGCATATGAGTGGAGTGAATAGTTTAAGAGGAGATAAGCATAGATGCGATTTTCGGGTGCGATCACATTTGCCTAGATAAACTTCTAATACATTGCTATAGGAGAATGTTGTAGAGGGCAAAACTTCAGAATATTTATATGATATATTCAAATGACAAGTGACACAAACTTGAAGTCAAGAATTACATAGATTCAACTCGAAGATAAACAGTTGTTCTTTGAACATATAGGTCAAAATTGCGAAGATAAAGCAATGTCTTCAAGAGGGGTGGGTAGCATTACCCACCGTGTAAGAATTTTGGACCCAGACACGGCGCACAATTATCGTGGTGCTCTGAAGTCATATTCTTGAGTGTACATCTTCATGAGTTGAAGACATATGTTATTTCGTATGTTGTGCATCTAAGTCATCAAAGTGCATAAGCGTTAGGATGTGAGTCCATTCACATGACATTTGAGGATTCTAAGAAATTTAGGTCACGCCGAAAGTTGCAAAACCTATTATCATCCAAAGACTTTGCGAAGGTATTAGCCAATTGCTCTTCTCTCTTCACATGCTCGATGACGATGTCTCCCTTCAACACATGATCACGAAGGAAATGAAGTCGTATGTGAATGTGCTTTGTCTTCGGGTGATGTATTGGGTTGTGGGAGATCTTGATGGCACTCTCATTGTCGAAGTAGAGTGGTACCTTCTTCTTGTTGATGTTGTAGTCCTTGAGGGTTTGCTACATCCAGAGAAGCTGAGTATAGCAGGCACCAGGAGCAATGTATTCGGCTTCAAAAGTGGAGATTGAGACACAGTTCTGCTTCTTTGAAGACCAACATACAAGAGATCAACCAAGAAAGTGACATGTGCCTCATGCAGACTTGCGATCAACTCTATCTCCGGCATAATCAGAATTGGAGTAGCCAGTGTGATCAAACTCTGAGCCCTTTGGATACCATAATATTAGCGTTGGGTGTGATCCAAATATCATAGAATTTGCTTCGCTACGAGGTGCTGGGATTCCTTTGGAGACGCTTGGAATCATGCACACATGCAAATGCTAAGCATTATATCTGGCCTAGAGGCACATAGGTACAACCAAGAGCCAATCATGGAGATATATACCTTCTTGTCGAAATCTTTACCATTTTCGTTAGTGCAGAGGTGGCCGTTGGTTGGCATTTGCATCTTGTAGCTTTCGTAGTCTTGCCTGCCAAATTTCTTGAGGCAGTCCTTAAGGTACTCTCCTGATCTATGAAGATGCCATTGGGTTGTTGTAGAATTTGAAGCCTTATAAAGAACTTAAACTCTGCCATCATCGACATCCGATATTGCTCTTGCATCATGAATTTAAACTCATTGCTGTAATGATTGTTAGTGCAACCGAAGATAATGTTGTCCACATAGATTTGACATACAAATAGCTCATTATCATAGGATTCAGTAAAGAGTGTGGGATCGAGTGTACCAGGTTTGAAGCCTTTCTTCATGAGGAACTCATTGAGTGTGTCATACCTGGCCCTTGGTGCTTGTTTGGGGCCATACAGTGCCTTGTTGAGCATGTAGACTTTGTCAGGATACTCTGGATCTTCAAACCCTGGTGGTTGAGCAACATATACTTTTTCCTCAATCTTACCATTGAGGAATGCATTTTGACATCAATTTGATATAGGCATATGTCATGATGGTTAGCATAAGCAAGTAAAATGCATATGGCTTCGAGCCTAGTGACATGTGCAAACGTTTCCTCAAAGTCAATAGCCTCAACTTGTGTGTAGCCTTGAGATACAAGACGAGCTTTGCTTCTCACAACTTGGGAAGATTCCACTTGCTTGTTGCGGTAGATCCACTTGGTGCATATGATGTTGTGCTTGCATGGATCAGAACTCTTGACGAGTTCCCACACATTTTTGAGCTTGAACTGATGAAGCTCTTCTTGCATAGCTTGAATCCATTCTGGTTCCAAGAAGGCTTCGGCTGCCTTTATGGGTTTTGAGATAGAGACAAAAGAAAAGTGCCCAAAAAGTTAGCTAATTGAGTAGCTCTTGAGCGAGTGAGAGGACCTGATAAATTTATGTTGTTGAGCATCTTCTCGATTTGAACTTCGTTTGCAACACGAGGATGGGCAGTTCAAAGACTTTGTTGTTATTGCTGAGCATTGTCTTCATTGTCAGAGGTATTATCTTAAGCTTCGGCATTGTATTTGCCATGGTTAGATGGAGGAATGATGGCTTCTTCAACTTTAGGTTCCCTGGGCATGATTTCACCAGTGCTCATCAGTTTAATAGCTTCTTCAAGTCGAAGTACATCTATCATAGGAGGCAAGGTCTCTCTTTGTGAGCCATTAGTTTCATCAAATCGCACATGTACAGTTTCAACCACTTTGTTGTGATAAGTGTTGAAGACCCTATAGGTGTGTGAATCCTTTCCATACGCGAGCATGAAACCCTCATGTGCTTTTGATACAAATTTTGAAGTGTGATGTGGATCCCTTATCCAGCACCTTGCACCGAAGACTTTGAAATAACTTACATTGGGTTACTTACCAGAGAGTTAACTCATATGATCTTTTCTTGAAGAACTTGTGAAGATATACCTGTTTGATGATGTGGCATGTGTTGGAAATATGTCCTAGGGGCAATAATAAATTAGTTATTATTATATTTATTTGTTCATAATAATCGTTTATTATCCATGCTATAATTGTATTGATTGGAAACACAAATAGATGTGTGGATACATAGACAAAACACTGTCCCTAGTAAGCCTCTAGTTGACTGGCTCGTTGATCAAAGATAGTTAAGGTTTCCTAACCATCGACAAGTGTTTTCACTTGATAACGGGATCACGTCATTAGGAGAATGATGTGATGGACAAGACCCAAACTATAAACGTAGCGTATGATCGTGTTAGTTTATTGCTACTATTTTTTTGCATGTCAATGTATCTGTTCCTATGACCATGAGATCGTGCAACTCCCGGACACCTAAGGAATACCTTGTGGGTTATCAAACGTCGCAACGTAACTGGGTGACTATAAAGGTGCTCTACATGTATCTCCAAAGGTGTCTGTTGGGTTGGTATGGATCAAGACTGGGATTTGTCACTCCGTATGACGGAGAAGTATCTCGGGGCCCACTCGGTAATACAACATCACAACAAGCCTTGCAAGAAATGTGACTGATGAGTTAGTTACGAGATCTTGTATTACTGAACGGGTAAAGAGACTTATTGGTAACGAGATTGAACTAGGTATGGTGATACTCACGATCGAATCTCGGACAAGTAACATACCAAAGGACAAAGGGAATAGTATACGGGATTTTATGAATCCTTGACACAGAGGTTCAACCGATAGAGATCTTTGTAGAATATTTAGGAACCAATATGGGCATCCAGGTCCCGCTGTTGGCTATTGACCGGAGAGTGTCTCAGGTCATGTCTGCATAGTTCTCAAACCCACAGGGTCTGCACACTTAAGGTTCGGTGACGTTTCGGTATAGTTTAGTTATAGGTGTTGGTGACCGAATGTTGTTCGGAGTCTCGGATGAGATCACAGATGTCACGAGAGTTTCCGAAATGGTCCGAAAACAAAGATTGATATATAGGATGGTTTCATTTGGTCTCTGGAAAGATTTCGGGCATTACTGACACTGTACCAGGAGTGACGAATGGGTTCCGGGTTTTCACCGGGAGGGGCCCACCCACCCGGGAGTGAGCCCAATAGTCCAAGGGTGGTGCACCAGACCTTAGTGGGCTAGTGAGGCCAGCCCAAGTGGGCTATGGCACTAGGAAAATAAAACCAAAAAAAGAAGAAAAAAGGGAGGTGGGAAGGAAGAGGAGGACCGGTCTTGTATTCATCAAGCATGGTGTGTCCCATCTTAATAAGAATCCTGTTCTTGCATTCCACAACACCATATTGTCGGGTTGTGTATGGATCTGAGAACTCATGAGTGATACCATGAGTGTCGAGGTAGGTGTCAAGTCCTATATTCCTGAACTCAGTGCCATTATCACTCCTGATGTGCTTTAACTTGACGTCGTAGTTGGTCATTGCTGACCCACAAGTGTAGGGGATCTATCATGGCCTTTTCGATAAGTAAGAGTGTCGAACCCAACAAGGAGTAGAAGGTATTGACAAGTGTTCTTGAGGAAGGAATAACTGCAAATACTGAAAGGTAACTTTTTATAGGTTTTCTAGAAATAGCAACAAGGAAATAAATGCAAGGAAAGTAAATGGTGCCTAGGTGCAGCAAGTGGCACAATCCTTTCGGACACAAAGGATAATCCAAGGGACTAAACTTATAAAGACTAAAGCATTCCCGAGGACTCACACGAGAGATGGTCAAGTGCTTTTGCCATATTCCGTCTAGTACTATGTTTTGTACTGATAAGTGTTATGTGGGTGGATTTTAACTAGTACACCGTCTAGGCTAAGACAATTACACTCTTATGATTAATCCCTCTTGCAAGCATCCGCAGATACAAGAGAGAAATTAAGGCAAAGCCTAACCATAGCAATAAGCTTTAGGATCCAATACTCCCTCATGCAAAAGTATGCGAACTGGGGTTCATGTTTCTGTCATTCCGGCAACCCACCATAAGCATTCTTTATACACGATGCATTCCCCTAGGTCCTTAAAAAGGCGAAGTGTTATGTAGTCTACGTTTACATAACACCACTAGGGCCTTGCCCCTTTGATCGGGCATTGCACCGGGAGAGAGGGGGAGTGATCCCACTCCTTATTATTCTTCCTTGGACTCCCCTTAGATGGGAGAAGAGTTCCCCGTGTGGTCCATGGCCTCCATGGCGGAGGAGGGGCAGGAGCCCATCCAAGATTGGGTCTCCCTCTCTGTTTTCTTCCATGGCGGCGGAGGGCAGGAGCCCCTCCGATATTGGATCTCCCTCTCTATTTTCTTCTGTTCAGCGTTTTTGTTTTCTAGGCTTTCACCGTTACTTAAATTCCCGGAGATATTTAACTCCGATTGGGCCAAAATTTTGAGGGGATTTTTTATCCATAAACTAGCTTTCTTGCACAAAAAGAAGAGCCCGAACCGACTTAAGGAGTTCCCACTATGCATCACCACGCGCCAGGGGGGGCAGGTGCACCCTGGGTGGTAGTGGAGGTCGTGGGCCTCCGTTTACGCTAATTCCACGTCCCAAAAATCACATATTCCAGAATAATTCTCCATAAAGTTTTATCATTTTTGGACTTTGTTTGATATGGATATTCCGCAAAACAAAAAACATGCAACAAAGAGGAACTAACACTAGGAACTGGATCAATATGTTCATCCAATAAATCATATAAAATGTTGCCAAAAATATGTGAAAGCTGTATAATATTGGCATGGTACAATCAAAAAGTATAGATACGACGGAGACGTATCATCATCCCTAATCTTAATTCCTCCTCATCCTCGAGTAGGTAAATGATAAAAATGATATTTTTTGACGTGGAATGCTACCTAGCATAATCTTGATCATATGTCTAATCATGGCATGAATATTAATATATGAGTAATTCAAGGCAATAGTCTATCATTTAACAAAAAGACATCCATGCTTGGTCTTCCTAGCAAAAAGACATCCATGCTTGGTCTTACTAGCAAACAATCATGTCCTTTCAATATAACAATGCTAAAGAAAGCTATCCTTACAAAATCATATAGTTTGTCATGATTGGTCTTCCTAGCATAAGGTATAAATCATGAGCACCTCGGTGTCAATCAAGCAATCGGATCTTACTTTTTAACACGCTTCAGCCTTCTATTACTCACTCAATACATGAGCGTGAACCATGGATATAGCATAAAGGTGGAATAGAATATGGTGGTAGGTTTCAAAGGGTAAAAGTGAAGAAGAAAGTCTCGCATCAACTCGGCGCATCAATGGACTATGGATATGCCCATCAATAGATATCATTGTGAGGTGTAGGGATTGCCATGCAACAGATGCACTAAGAGCTATAAGTGTACGAAATCTCAATATGAAAAATAAGTGGTTGTGCATCAAACTCTATAATGAAAAACTCCCACTAGTATATGAAAGTGACAAAATAGGAGACTCTCCATATGAAAACACGGTGCTACTTTGAAGCACAAGTGTGGAATTAGCATGCCCCCACTAGTAGGAGAAACCTTATTGGTAGGAGCCTAGTAGTAGCACTGGAAAAAAGCAAGCGCTACTGATACTTAGCAGTAGCGCTGGATATGTAAAGCGCTACTACAAGGGTCCATAACAGTAGTGCTGGATACATATTTCAAGCGCTACTGCTAAAGGAGGCCCAACGAGTCCACCGACAGTAGTACTGGTAGCAGCGCGCACTTGTAAAAAGTGCTACTGCTAAGTAGAATATTAGTAGCGCTTTCCTGGAACAAGTGCTATGGCTCTTGCACCCACTTAGCAGTAGTGCTGCTTTATAAAAAGCGCTACTGCTACACGTGGTTGGCATCCACAAGTTTAGTCCCACCTCGCCAAACGAAGTGCGCTGGTACTGGTTTATAAGCCCCTCCATGGCTGCCAACTCCAAGTGCGTCTATAGAGAAAACTCGACCTAAGATTCAAAGTGCTAGTTGTGCGGATGATGTACAACTAACACTTTGAATTTAGGTTGAATTTTCTCTATAAGCGCATCTATTTTGACTTTTGCTAATTTTTAGATGTTAAATTTTTGCATATTATAAGTTCTTTGAAATAATATTAAAAAAATGAAATTCCTTTGATGTATGGTGCATTTGTGTGTCCACATCATGGACGATATCATCGACCTCGGGCCGACATTCTTTCACAACATGATGCCGTTCTAGAGGATGAATGGGGTCATCAAAGGATCCGTTCCTAACATGTATCGTCCCAAGGGGAGCATCGTCCAGGGGAGGCTCGGAGGAGAAGGTCACAAAAACGACGAGAGGGAATTGCACGTGGACTACTCGGATCCACGGTACGACTTTGACAGAGCTAACTTAGTAGTGCTACAACACCTAGATGTGGTAGATGATTATGTGACACTCCACCAAAAATCATCGCAAAGAAGTACCGTGATCAGGGGATGCGCAAGACGGACGACGAAGTTACTATAGAGCACAACGCCACTTTCTTGCGTTGGTTCAAAGAGTAGGTTCGTGCTAATCCCCCGAAGAGGGCAGTGCGGACGGGTTTCTCATACACGTCTTAGGAAAGGGCCCCGTGCCCAAACTCGTGTCCTATGACGCATACGATATCAAGGGGTACACGTTCTACACGGAGGCCAAAGACATGGATGATGATTACAAGAACTCAGGGATGACGATTGAATGTGTGACCGACTCCAATGGCAGAATTGAAAGATTCTACGGAAGAGTTGAAGAGATTTGGGAGCTTAACTATGCTGTAAAGTACGATGTGAAGATGTTCCGTGTTAGGTGGGCTAAGGCCGTCGTAAGAGAAAACAAGTATTTCACTACCTTGTCTATACCCGACGCAAAGAGCGCTACCATGAATGTTAACGTCAATGCCGAAACTGAGTCATGGATACACGCTAATCACGTGACACAATGCTTCTTCATAACCGACCCGACCAATCCCAGTCGTGTTGTCGTGAGGAGAGGCAAAAGGAACATCGTCGGAATGGATGGAGTCGCCAACGAGGAAGACTACGACCAATATGGAAACCCGATGAGGGAAGATGAGGATGACGATGAAGCATATGTGAAAATAAGAATCAGGACTACATTACCTAAGAAAGACCGTACTTCATGGTGCCGGAAAAGAAGAATCAACACAACAAACAAGAAAGAAAAGAAGCTCAATGTGAAACATCTTCGATGCAGCTGAGAAACAATCATTTATATATATATATATATATATGTATGTATGTATTTTGTGTACGCACTTAAGTAGTCGTTATCAAGCAAATGATATATACATCGTATGCCCTTCAATTACCAACACATGGTTCAAGTGATATTCGCGTAGTGTGGGGACATTCTCATCCACTACTGTGTGGGAGGTCGTCGGGATAAAAACAAAAAAACAAAGGGGACAAAGTAATAAAAAACTAAAGAGAAAAGGAAAGGAAATAATAAGAAGAAATAAAAATTAAAAATAAAATAAAAAAGAAATGGAAAATAATAATAAGAAACAAAAAATATATTAGTAGCGCTCGATTAGAACCAGCGCTACTACTGAACCAGCGCTAGTGCTATGTTGAGATAACCCCCCACGTGATACGTCCCAAACGTATCTATAATTTCTGCTTATTTCATGATCTTTTGGGTGACGTTGTTATATGTTGTGCTACACTTTTATATCACTTTAAATATATTTGGACTAACCTACTAACCTAGTGCACCCAGTGCCAGTTTCTGTCTGCTGATGTCTATTTTGCACGGGATTTTACCCAATTTTCCGAAGCCCGAAAAAATCTAGAAAAAAAATATATAAAATCAGCGAAACAAAAGCTTCTGGATCACCAAAGGAGGGCCAGAGGGGCCAGGATCCTCCTAGGCGGCCTGCTGGCGCGGCCAGGCCCTAGGCCGCGCGAGGAGGTCGCCTTGGTGGGTCCCACCTCCTCCGGTGCCCTCCTTTGGCTTATATTTAGAATCCCGAGAGGAAACTCTCGCAGACTTTGTGGAATCGTGATTTTCTCCATCGTTCCGCTGCTGCAGCGTTTCCAAGGTCGGGAGCGTTAGGAGACCTATTCCCGGCACCCTGTCGGAGAGAGGATTGACCTCCGGGAGCTTCTCCATCGTCATGGACGCTTCCCGGGCGTGCTGTGAGTAGTCCTCCTTAGACCATGAGTCCATGACCAGTAGCTATGTGATGTCTTCTCTACAATCTTGTGCTTCAATGGTTAGTCCTTGTGAGCTGCCCTACATGATCAAGGCATCTATGTAATTCTCTTGCTATTGCTATGCTCGGTTTGTTGGGATCCGATGGATTCTGAGATTATGTTCGGATTGTTATGAGTTATATATTTGATTATCCTTTTAAATTATGTTCCTTAGTGATTCATGTGTGTTATCTGTTGCTTTTTATTGCTTTCGCCAAATAGTATATTGTAACTCCAAGAGGGAGCGTTATGCATGATTGTGGGTTCGGGCGCCTCGATGTCTAGCTTGAGTGACAGAAACATGAGACTAGGGGATGTGTGATACGTCCATTTTGCATCATGCTTTCATGTTGATATTTATTGCTTTATGGGCTGTTATATTACTTTGTGGTACAATATTTATGCCTTTTCTCTCTTATTCTGCACGGTTTATTTGAAGAGGGAGAATTCAGGCAGCTGGAATTCTGGACTGGAAAAGGAGCAAATCTGAGTCCTCTATTCTGCACATCTCCAAATGCCCTAAAAATTTACGTGGATTTTTTTGGGAATATATAGAAAATACTGGGTGAAAGAAGTACCAGAGGGGAGCTACCAGGGCCCCACAAGCCTGGTAGCCGCCACCCCCTGGTGGCGGCTACACGACTTGTGGGCTCCCTGATGGCCCACTGGCCCCCTGATACGTCTCCATCGTATCTACTTTTGCAAACTCTTTTTCCCTTGTTTTGGACTCTAATTTAATGATTTGAATGGAACTAACCTGGACTGACGCTGTTTTCAACAGAATTGCCTTGGTGTTATTTTTGTGTAGAAATCAAAGTTCTCCAAACGTCCTGGAAATTTACGGGGAGTAGTTTTGGAAAATAAGAAAAATGTCTTCACCAAGTTCCACCTCAAGGGGTGGGCCAGTGGGACACAATCACTGGCTCCGCCACCACCCCCTCGTGGCGGTGGGTAGGCTTGTGGGACCCACACGGCTCGGCCGCCCCCAATTCCAGCTCTATAAGATCCCTTTTGTCCCAGAAAAAAATAAAAGAGAGAAGTTTTCGTCGCGTTTATGATACGGAGGCGCCGCCACCACCTGTTCTTCATCTGGAAAGCAGATCTGGAGTCCGTCTTGGGCTCCGGAGAGGGGAAATCGTCGCCATCGTCATCATCAACCTTCTCCCCCTCCAATTCCATGAAGCTCTTCGTCGTTCGTGAGTAATCTATTCGTAGGCTCGCTGGGTGGTGATGAGTAGGATGAGATCTATCATGTAATCGAGTTAGTTTTGATGGGGATTGATCCCTAGTATCCACTATTTTCTGAGATTGATGTTGCTACTACTTTGCCATGCTTAATGCTTGTCACTAGGGCCCGAGTGCCATGATTTCAGATTTGAAATTATTATGTTTTCACCAATATATGTGTGTTTTAGATCCGATCTTGCAAGTTGTAGTTACCTACTATGTGTTATGATCTGGCAACCCCGGAGTCACAATAACCGGAACCACTCCCGGTGATGACCATAGTTTAAGGAGTTCATGTGTTCACCAAGTGCTAATGCGTTGGTCCGGTTCTTTATTAAAAGGAGAACATTAATGTCCCGTAGTTTCCTTTTGGACCCCGCTGCCACGGGAGGGATGGACAATAGATGTCATGCAAGTTCTTTTCCCTAAGCACGTATCACGACACACGGAATGCATGCCTACATCACATTGACGAACGGGAGCTAGCCACATATCTCTCCGTGTTATAACTGTTGCATGATGAATATCATCCAAACAAATCACCGACCCAGTGCCTACGAGTTTGTCCTACTCTTGCTACTGATGTTACTTGTTTTGCTCTGCTGCTGCTACTACTGTTGCTACTGCTGTTATTTTTTTTGCTCTGCTGCTGCTACTACTATTGCTACTCCTGTTACTTGTCTTGCTCTGCTGCTGCTACTGCTGTCACCACTACTGTTCCTTGCCACTGCTATTGCTCGTTACACTGTGCTACCTGCTACAATTTTGGTTCGCTGGTCGTTGACAGGAACTGACAACTTCTGTCAACGTGGCAACTTGGCGCCATTGATACAATCGTTAGGAATAGTCTGCCATGTCAACAGATCATTTCTGACACCGTTGTTATCATACTACTTTGCTACCGATACTTTGCTTGTAGATACTAATCTTTCAGGTGTGGTTGAATCTGACATATTCAGCTGCTAATACTTGAGAGTATCCTCTCACCTCCTATAGGCTTACGAACAAAATTTGGGTTGAATACTCTACCCTCGAAAACTGCTACGATCCCATGCGCTTGTGGGCCGTCAACAACATTCTTCTAGTTTCGATTGCCGGAGAGTGCGAGTAGCATTCTTCTAGTGCCGTTGCAAGGGGAAGAACAGTTGACATGAAGCACCCTCTTTTGCGACATCACCTCCTGCTAGAAATCTTGATATGTCGCCTGTTCTTGATGATGCTTGTGATACTACTACTAGAGATGCTATGCTTGATACTATGCCTGATGATACTATGCTTGATACTATGCCTGATGCTATGCCTGATACTGCTAGAGATGCTATGCTTGATACTGATGTGCCTGATGATGCTACAGATGCTATTTTTCCTGATGATACTATGTTTGATACTGCTAGAGATGCTATGCCTGATACTGCTAGAGATATTCCTTTGCCCGATGTTCCACTAGGGGTATTCCTTGATGCTCATATTGCTAGAGTTACTCCCAATGCTCGTGATGCTTCTGAAACTGCCGATACTATTAAGATAGAACCTGCTTTTGCTCCTATTAGATCTAGCTCTCCTAGATATGAATTGCGTGACATACCTGAGGGTTACATTATGGAGGGAGAGATAGCTAAGGATTTTCTTGCGTGTAAGGATGCCTATGACGTTGAGAAATTACTTATCAAGTGGAAGGAAAAATCTCGGGAAGCTAGGATGAAAAATGACCCAAAGTTTGCCACTTTGCCTATCTTTGGCACCGATAAGGATTATGAATTCTCTGTCGATCCTGAGATAATCTCTCTAGTCGAATCTGATCCTTTTCACGGTTATGAGTCTCAGACGGTCATAGCCCATCTTGCCAAACTGCATGATATAGCCAACCTTTTCACTAATGAGGAGAAGATCCGCCACTACTATATCCTTAAGCTGTTTCCTTTCTCTCTAAATCCTGGTTCACCTCTCTTGCTCCTGGATGTGTGCGTAGTCCCCAGGAGATGGTCTATTACTTCTGTGAGAAATATTTCCCTGCCCATAAGAAGCAAGCTGCCTTGCAGGAAATATACAACTTTGCTCAACTCCAAGAAGAGAGTCTTCCACAAGCTTGGGGGAGGCTCGTCCAGCTACAGAATGCTTTGCCTGATCACCCTCTTAAGAAGAATGGGATACTTTATATCCTCTATAACGGACTTACCGATGCCTCTAGAGACTACCTATATAGTTGTGACAGTTGTCTTTTTAGGGAACGAACTGTAGAACAAGCCGAGACTCTACTAAATAACATCTTGATCAACGATAATGCTTGGACTATTCCCGAACCACCTCCTAAGCCAACTCCGAAGAAAAGAGGTATTCTATTCCTCAGTCCCGAAGATATGCAAGAAGCTGAGAAATCTATGCAAGAGAAAGGCATTAGATCTGAAGATGTCAAAAATCTACCACCTATCGAAGAGATCCATGGTCTCGATAACCCGATACAGGTAGTAGAAGTTAATTCTCTGCGTAGGTTTGATGAGAGTGATATTCCTTTTGATAAACCTACTAGCCTATGCTTTGATGAATTTGACAACTTTGTTTCCAAACAACAGAGTTTCAATGATTATGTTAGCAGACATTTGGAACAAAGTACTCGTATGCTTAGCCCTTTAAGTGCTTGTGTAGACAGAAATGTCAATGATCTGAAGCTTCTGAGTAAACATGCCTCTATGATTACTACTCAGGTAGAACAAGTACTTAAAGCTTAGAATGACTTGCTCAATGAATTAAATGACAACTCTGTCAGAGTCATTACTAGAGGAGGCAAAATGACTGAGGAACCTTTGTATCCTGAAGGTCACCCTAAGAGAATTGATCAAGATTCTCAAGGAATCAATGCTGATACACCGAGTCATCCTAAGGAGAATAAGAAGGATGATAGAAGCTTACATGCCAGTTCACCAAATACTGCCACACGTGAAGAACCTAATGATATTTCTGCGTTTGATGCAGAAACACAATCTGGTGATGAACACGAACCTGGTTACAATATGGACAGTGATGTTCATAATAATGCTCAACCTAGCAATGGTGAGGATGTGGAGATTGAACCTACGGTTAATCCTGAAAACCCACAACCTAAGAAATACGATATGAATGACTTCACTACTAGGAAGCATGGTAAAGAAAGGGAGCCATGGGTTCAGAGACCTATGCCCTTTGCTCCTAAGCCATCCAAGAAAAAGGATGATGAGGATTTTGAGCGCTTCGTTGAGATGATAAGACCCGTCTTTCTGCAGATGCGGTTAACTGATATGCTCAAGATGTCTCCATATGCCAAGTACATAAAAGATATCGTGACTAATAAACGGAAGATACCAGATCTTGAGATCTCCACCATGCTTGCCAATTATACTTTCAAAGGTGGCACTCCTAAGAAACTTGGTGATCCCGGAGTGCCCACTATACCTTGCTCTATTAAAGGAAACTATGTAAGAACTGCCTTATGTGACCTTGGAGCCGGTGTTAGTGTTATGCCGCTCTCTCTTTATCATAGACTTGAGTTGGATAAGTTGACACCCACTGAAATTTCTCTGCAAATGGCCGACAAATCAACTGCTTTCCCTATCGGCATTTGCGAGGATGTGCCTGTTGTGGTTGCTAACACCACTATCTTAACAGACTTTGTTATCTTGGATATTCCCGAGGACGATGCCATGGATTTCATCCTCGGAAGATCCTTTTTAAACACTGCAGGGGCTTTTATAGATTGCAACAAAGGCAATGTCACTTTCCATGTCAACGGTAATGAGCACACTGTGAACATTCCGAAGAAACGATATCAAGTACATTGCATCAATGCTATCGAAAATACTTCATCGATTCTCATTGGGAGCTTTGAATACCCTATTCCTCGTGTCAAGATGAAGTATGATTTGCTTGTTGGGGTGATACATATCCCCATTGAGGTGACTTAGTGGCTATTAGAAAATTCTCCGCTCTCTCTTGAGATTCGAGAAGGTTTTGTCATGAGGACTTGATCAATCCTATTGACGGATTTCTTTCGATGACCATGAAACGGATGAATCGAAGAGTCACATACCTCTGTTTTGAGTTTTCATTTTCTTTTGCTTAGAAGAAAAATGATAGAATTAGTTCAGCTTTTCCTGTTTTTTGTTTTAGCATCCTGGAGAAAAATATCTCGAAAATAAAAGTTCTCCGATGGTCCTGAAAATTTAGTATGATTTTTTCTGGAATTTTTGAAAATTTCTGGGCCTGAGAGCTGGCCTGGGCCCCTGACCAGTGGGCCACAAGCCCTGCCACCGCCACCTATCCCCTGGTGTTGGGGTGCAAGCTTGTGGGGCCCACAGGCACCCCCTCCACTCATTCCAGCTCTCAACCTCTTCTTCCACCTCCAGAAAAAATTGTTTCGCAGCTCAAACCCGTGTTCTTGGTAAGTGACTCCTCCATTGGTCCAATTAGTTTTTGCTCTAGTGCTTTATCCTTCACGAATTCTTGCTACCTTGGTGACCCTGTTCTTGAGCTTGAAAAGTTGATTTTAGCTGGTCCCAAGTAGTTTTAGCGCATGATACGGTCTCTAGGCACTAGTAGGAGTAGTTGCTACAAGTTGGGTTAATCCTTATTCACTTTTCTTTCGAAGTCTCCAAAAATTTCAGAATTTTTCAGAACTAGAAAAGGGAAAAATATGAGGAGGTTCTTGAGAGGATCTTCAAGCCGTAACCCCAAGGAGTACGAGAAGAACCACCCCAAGTACGTAGTCCCTCGAGTCACAGAAGTTCAAGCGTGCGAGTGGCCAAGTGATGAATTTTTGCGCGCCGCCGGACTTTATGAAGACTTTTATTACTTGGTGGAGAACGCAGGTCTTACTGCGTTCATTGAAGATAAGTGCCCACAATACCTCCTCCTCACCAATATTTTCGTTCAAAGCTTCAACTTTTACCCGAGGAAGAATCCTCCCATGGTTGAGTTCATGATATACGATGTCCCCCAGTGCATGACGCTGCAGGACTTTTGCAATGTATGCAAATTACCTTATGTTGGGGATATCTGTGACCCTCGTCCATGGGACTTGGAGGATTTCATTAGTTCTATTGCTGTTGGAGAGGAGAGAGGAGTGTCTCGCGCTAGAATTGCTAGCATACATTTTCCCGTGCTTCGGTAATTTTTGTGGGAAAATGTTTGATTGGCCATGGGGAGGCTGGATCATTTAGTTCTCCAGACCTTGCTGTTTTGCGTGAGGGCCTTTATAACGATAAGACTTATAGCTTGGGCGCTATAGTAGCTCAACGGTTGAACCTGAACCATTCCAAGGGTGTCGTCTATGGAGGTATCTACGCTACCCGTCTTGCCAGACACTTTGAGATACCCATTAGACTGGGAGAGGAAGGAGAGATGCTTCTCCCTGAGAGATATCTGGATTATGACAACATGGTTCGCCATGATTTTCTGGATAGAGATGCTAGTAGACGGATGATTTATAACCTGGTGTTTAGTCAGGGTACTCGAGAGACTATTACTTTGCCTGCTCCTTCTTTGTTTGATCTTCATGCAGGCAGGTACACTATTATGCCCGCGGACATCTACGAATATTGGGGCTTGGCCCAACCAAAGGCGCCCGTGCCCGAGCCGCCAGTCGAGTACCAGACGCCAGTTTATCAGTGGGAGCCAGAGGAGCTCACACAACAGTGGCATCCACAGTCTGCTCGAGAGTATGCCGGAGCTGGTTATTTCCCACCTTGGGAGTAGACCAAGCTAGGCCAAAAGCCTAAGCTTGGGGGAGTACGTGTTCTCACCGACTTTACATTCATGCTTATGCTTTCACTTTGTTAGCCGGTGTTCACACTTTGCCACTATATTATCCATGCTAGTTTATTTTCGTTTTCTTATTTTCTTGTTTTGTGTTCTTTTGACAAAACCCAAAAATATTTTTCTTTCTTCTTTTGCTTGTTGGGAGCTTTCCCGTGTAAATAGTTTTCTTTTTCTTTGTGTCAAGGTAGAAGATATTGGTTACAATGTTTATTGGTTCTTGCATGCTTACCTGTTTAGCTTTCAAAAGAGCCATATTACTTTGTCTTCTCCTTTGTGTTTGCCTGCAGATTCAGCTTGGTCCAATGCGCTTATTATTGTTCACATCATTCGATCGTGCAAATGAAAGGCAACAATGATGATATATGATGAAGTGACTGAGACTGAAAAGCTGGTATGAATTCTATCTATTTTGTTTTTGTAAATATGACTAGCTTGTCGACCCAGATTTAGCTTTGTTGTGAGAGAACCATGTTTCCAATGACAACATAGAGATCATAGTTTCTGATGCCATGCTTATTTAGCTGAGAGCTTATAATGGTTTGTCTTGAATGCCAACATAGATTTTGAGATGACTATGATGTAGTATGATAGGATGGTATTCTCGTTTGAATGTTTCAAGTGGCTTGACTTGGCGCATGTCCATGCATGTAGTTGAAACAAAATCAACATAGCCTCTATGATGTTCGTGTTCATGGTGATTTATATCCTGTTCATGCTTGCGTTTAATGTTAGTCAATCTCATTGCATCTTGATGACTGTTGTCGCTCTCTGGTTGGTCGCTTCCCAGTCTTTTGCTAGCCTTCACTTGTACTAAGTGGAATAATGCTTGTGCATCCACCTCCATAAACCCAAAAGTTTTTCCATGAGAGTCCACCATACCTACCTATTTGCGGCATCTACCTTCCGTTCCAAGTAAATTTGCATGTGCCATTCTCTAAACCTTAAAGAAATAATTTGTTTTGCATGCCCAAACCGCTCATGTGGTGACAGAGGGCTATTGGTATCTTCCTTGCTAGGAGTGTTATCCTCGACATGTGTTTATTCACTGTCATTCACGAGAATGGGGCTGGTATTTGGAATGCCCAGTTCCACGCTTAAATCGAAAACATAACTGTAAAACAAGACTTCCCCCGGATTGATGTTAGTATGGACGGTACCCGAGGATTCGGCTAGCCATGGAGTGTGATTGATTGGTGGTGGGGGAGTTAAAACTTTAATTTTCTGTTTGGGAACCGCCTATAGCATGAGTAGCATGGAAGATATTGAGAACTCTTGGCCATTGCGTTGACAATGGAAGCATGCCACCCAAAATTATTATCTCTGTTTTCAAAGCTTGAGCTCTGGCACCTCTGCAAATCAATGCTTCGCTCTGCGAAGGGACTGTCTATTTATTTTCCTGTTGAGTCATCCTCCTCTTATATAAGCACCAATTAGAGAGCACCTCTGTCATTTTTATGCTTTGCTTTTGATTGATATTGAGTATGACTATGACTGGATCTTCGTTGCTATGAATTACAATGTTTAGTCAGCCCTTGATCTTTGAAAGTGCCCTGCATTTATGTTTTGCGGTCTCAGAAAGAGCTAGCGAGATACCATCTATTCATATTGCTTCATGCTTGTTTTGATTGAAGTGTTGGTATTTGAAACTCATTATTATTTGCTCGTTAGCTGATTATGCCATTGATATTAGTTTACCGTGAGACCTTTGTGTCATTTGCTTATGTGGTTAACTTGTGATCTTGCTGAAATTCTGGTTATGAGTTAGACATAGTTGCAACAACAAGATCAAACAGAGTTTGTCAAAGTTTTTCTTTCTCTCTCAGTTTGTCAACTGAGTTGCTTGAGGACAAGCAAGGTTTTAAGCTTGGGGGAGTTGATACGTCTCCATCGTATCTACTTTTCCAAACTCTTTTGCCCTTGTTTTGGACTCTAATTTGCATGATTTGAATGGAACTAACCTGGACTGACGCTGTTTTCAGCAGAATTGCCTTGGTGTTATTTTTGTGCAGAAATCAAAGTTCTCCAAACGTCCTGAAAATTTACGGGGAGCAGTTTTGGAAAATAAGAAAAATATCTACACCAAGTTCCACCTCAGGGGGTGGGCCAGTGGGCCACAAGCCCTGGCTCCGCCACCACCCCCCTGGTGGTGGTGGGCAGGCTTGTGGGGCCCACACGGCTATGCCGCCCCCAATTCCAGCTCTGTAAGATCCCTTTCGTCCCAGAAAAAATAAAAGAGAGAAGTTTTCATTGCGTTTACGATACGGAGGCGCCGCCACCACCTGTTCTTCATCTGGAGGGCACATCTAGAGTCCGTCTTGGGCTCCGGAGAGGGGAAATCGTCGCCATCCTCATCATCAAACTTCTTCCCCCTCCAATTCCATGAAGCTCTTCGTCGTTCGTGAGTAATCTATTCGTAGGCTCGCTGGGCGGTGATGAGTAGGATGAGATCTATCATGTAATCGAGTTAGTTTTGATGGGGATTGGTCCCTAGTATCCACTATGTTCTGAGAATGATGTTGCTACTACTTTGACATGCTTAATGCTTGTCACTAGGGCCCGAGTGCCATGATTTCAGATCTGAAATTATAATGTTGTCACCAATATATGTGTGTTTTAGATCCGATCTTGCAAGTTGTAGTTACCTACTATGTGTTATGATCCGGCAACCCCGGAGTGACAATAACCGGAACCACTCCCGGTGATGACCATAGTTTGAGGAGTTCATGTGTTCACCAAGTGCTAATGCGTTGGTCCGATTCTTTATTAAAAGGAGAACCTTAATATCCCGTAGTTTCCTTTTGGACCCCGCTACCACGGGAGGGATGGACAATAGATGTCATGCAAGTTCTTTTCCCTAAGCACGTATGAGGACATACAGAATGCATGCCTACATCACATTGATGAACGGGAGCTAGCCACATATCTCTCCGTGTTATAACTATTGCATGATGAATATCATCCAAACAAATCACAGACCCAGTGCCTACGAGTTTGTCCTACTGTTGCTACTGTTGTTACTTGTTTTGCTCTGCTACTGCTACTACTGTTGCTACTGCTGTTACTTGTTTTGCTCTGCTGCTGCTACTACTATTGCTACTGTTGTTACTTGTCTTGCTCTGCTGCTACTACTGCTGTCACCACTGCTGTTCTTTGCCACTGCTATTGCTCGTTACACTGTGCTACCTGCTACAATTTTGGTTCGCTGGTCATTGACGGGAACTGACAACTTCCGTCAGCGAGGCAACTTGGCGCCATTGATACAATCGTTAGGAATAGTCTGCCGTGTCAACAGATCGTTTCTGACACCGTTGTTATCATACTACTTTGCTACTGATACTTTGCTTGCAGATACTAATCTTTCAGGTGTGGTTGAATCTGACATATTCAGCTGCTAATACTTGAGAGTATCTTCTCGCCTCCTATAGGCTTACGAACAAATTTGGGTTGAATACTCTACCCTTGAAAACTGCTACGATCCCATGCGCTTGTGGGCTGTCAACAACATTCTTCTAGTTTTGATTGCCGGAGAGTGCTAGCAGCATTCTTCTGGTGCCGTTGCAAGGGGAACAATAGTTGACATCACCCCCCCCTCTTTTGCTATATGAAGGGTTTCGTTCCAAATTTTTTTCAATCGGGAGCTTTTTCGTGGTTTCGCCGCCGCCACGAGGCAGAACTTGAGCAGATCCAATCTAGAGCTCCGGCAGGACGATCCTGCTGGGGAACCGTCCCTCCCGGAGGGGGAAATCGTCATCATTGTCATCACCAACACTCCTCTCGTAGGAGGGGAGGCATCTTCATCAACATCTTCATCAGTACCATCTCCTCTCCAATCCCTAGTTCATCGATTGTAACCAATCTCCGTCTCCCAACTCCGATTGGTACTTGTAAGGTAGCTAGTAGTGTTGATTACTCTTTGTAGTTGATGCTAGTTGGATTACTTGGTGGAAGAGTTTATGTTCAGATCCTTGATGCTATTCATTACACCTCTGATCATGATTATGACTATGGTTTGTGAGTAGTTACTTTTGTTTCTGAGGACGTGGGATAAGTCATGCTAATAATACTCATGTGAATTTGGTATTCGTTCGATATTTTGATATGCTGTATGTTGTCTTTTCCTCTAGTAGTGTTATGTGAACGTCGACTACATAACACTTCACCATACTTGGGCCTAGAGGAATGCATTGGGGAGTAGTAAGTAGATGATTGGTTGCTGGAGTGACAGAAGCTTAAACCCCAGTCTATGCGTTGCTTCGTAAGGGGCTGATTTGGATCCACTAGTTTAATGCTATGGTTATACGTTGTCTTAATTCTTCTTTCTTAGTTGCGGATGCTTGCGAGAGGGGTTAATCATAAGTGGGATGCTTGTCCAAGTAAGGGCAGTACCCAAGCGCCGGTCCACCCACATATCAAACTATCAAAGTAACGAACGCGAATCACATGAACATGATGAAACTAGCATGACAGAAATTCCCGTGTGTCCTCGGGAGCATCTTCCCTCCTATAAGACTTTGTTCAGGCTTGTCCCTTGCTACAAAAGGTATTGGGCCACTTGATGCACCATTGCTACTACTTGTTACTTGTTACTTTTCACTTTCTACATTTCACCTCACTACACCGTCACTTGTTACCGCTACTTTCAGTGCTTGCAGTTATTACCTTGTTGAAAACCGTTTATCAGAGCCTTCTGCTCCTCGTTGGGTTCGACACTCTTACGTATCGAAAAGACTACGATTGATCCCCTATACTTGTGGGTCATCAAGACTCTTTTCCGGCGCTGTTGCCAGGGAGTGAAGCGCCTTTGGTAAGTGGAAATTGCTATGGAAACATTTATATACTATGCTGAAATTTATTGTCACTTGTCACTATAGAAACTGTTCCTTTGAGGAGTTTGTTCGGGGTATCTTCACCATGAACGGAAGCACGAGGAGTTGTTGCTCAACCTGAGGTACCTACTGAAAATATCTTTTATGAAATTCCTTCGGGTATGCTTGAGAAACTGCTGGCTAATCCTTTTACAGGAGATGGATCTTCACATCCAGACTTGCATCTGATCTATGTAGATGAAGTTTGTGGTTTATTTAAGCTTGCAGGTTTGGCCGAGGATGAGGTAAAGAATAAAGTATTTCCTTTATCTTTGAAGGATAAGGCGTTGACATGGTATAGGCTATGTGATGATACTGGATCATGGGACTACAATCGGTTGAAATTGGAATGTCATCAAACGTTTTATCCTATGCATTTAGTACATTGCGATCAGAATTATATTTATAACTTTTGGCCTCGTGACAGGGAAAGCATAGCTCAAGCTTGAGAGAGGCTTAAATCAATGCTATATTCATGCCCCAATCATGAGCTCTCGAGAGAAATTATCACTCAAAACTTTTATGCTCGGCTTTCTCATGAAGATCGTACCATGCTTGACACTTCTTGTACTGGTTCTTTTACGAAGAAGGATATTGACCACAAGTGGAATTTATTGGAAATAATCAAACGTAATTCTGAAGATTGGGAGCTGGAGGAAGGTAAGGAGTCAGGTATGAATTTCCAGTTTGATTTCGTTAAATCTTTTGTTGAGACAAACACTTCTAGAGATTTTAGCGCTAAGTATAGACTTGACTATGAGATAGTAGCTTCTCTATGTGAATCTTCTGCTGCTCATGTTGATCTTCCCAAAGAGAAGTGGTTTAAGTATCATCCTCCTGTAGAAAGCAACATAGTCAAAACCAATATAGTTGAGGAGAAAGTCATCGCTTTTAGTGATCCTGTTGTTCCTTGTGCTTACACTGAGAAACCACCATACCCTGCTAGGATAAAGGATTATTCTAAAGCTCCAACTGTGATACGTAGGGGTTACATTAGACCACTTGCACCCCCTGAGGAGATTAGAGTTGAACCTAGTGTTGCTATTATCAAAGATCTCTTAGCCGAAGACATAGACGGGCATGTTATCAAATTCTGTGAGGACTCCGCTAGAATTGCTAAACCTCACGCGAAAGACAAATACAGACCTGTAGTTGGCCTGCCCGTTGTTTCTGTCAAGATAGGAGATCACTGTTACCATGGTTTATGCGATATGGGAGCTAGTGTTAGTGCAATACCCCGTTCCTTATATGATGAAATCAAAGATGAGATCGCACCCGCTGAGCTAGAACCCATTGATGTCACTATTACGCTAGCTAATAGAGACACTATCTGCCCTGTGGGAATTGTGAGGGACGTAGAAGTCCTATGTGGTAAGACGAAGTATCCTACTGATTTCCTCGTCCTTGGTACTGCACAAGATAGCTTTTGTCCCATCATATTCGGTAGACCATTTCTCAACACCGTCAATGCTCACATTGATTGCATTAAGCAGACTGTCACAGTTAGTTTCGAGGGTGTGTCTCATGAATTTAACTTCTCTAAGTTTGGAATACAACCCCATGAAAAGAGTCGTCTGGTAGGGATGAAATTATTGCTCTTGCCTCTATTGCCGTACCTCCTACGGATCCTTCAGAGCAATATCTGCTTGAGCATGAAAATGATATGCATATGGAGGAAAGAGATGAGATAGATAAAATTGTCTTAGAACAATATCCTGTTCTCAAGAATAACCTGCCTGTTGAACTGCTTGGGGATCCTCCCCCACCAAAGGGTGATCCTGTGTTTGAGCTTAAACAATTGCCTGATACTCTTAAGTATGCCTATCTTGATGAGAAGGAGATATATCCTGTTATTATTAGTGCTCTCCTCTTAGAGCACGAAGAGAAGAAGTTCCTAAAAACTCTGAGGAAGCACCGTGCTGCTATTGGATATACTCTTGATGATCTTAAGGGTATTAGTCCCACTCTATGTCAGCACAAGATTAAAACCGATCCTGATTCTAAACCAGTTGCTGATCATCAAAGGAGATTAAATCCTAAGATGAAAGAGGTCGTTAGAAAAGAAATATTAAAGCTTCTGGAAGCATGAATCATTTATCTGGTTGCTCATAGTGATTGGGTAAGTCCAGTACATTGCGTACCTAAGAAGGGATGTATCACCGTCGTTCCTAATGATAAGAATGAATTAATCCCACAAAGGATTATTACTGACTATAGGATGGTGATAGATTTACGGAAACTGAACAGGGCAACCAGGAAAGACCATTATCCTTTGTCGTTTATCGACCAAATGCTAGAAAGGCTATCCAAACACACACACTTTTGCTTTCTAGACGGTTATTCAGGTTTCTCGCAAATACCTGTTGCGCAATCTGAACAGGAGAAAACCACTTTCACCTGCCCCTTCGGTACCTTTGCTTATAGACATATGCCTTTTGGCTTATGCAATGCACCTGTCGCCTTTCAAAGATGTATGATGGCTATATTCTCTGACTTCTGTGAAAAGATTGTCGAGGTTTTCATGGATGACTTCTCCGTTTACGGGTCTTCCTTTCATGATTGCCTCAACAACCTTGATCGAGTCTTACAGAGATGCAAAGATACCAACTCTTCTTGAATTGGGAGAAGTGCCACTTTATGGTTAATGAAGGCATTGAAGTTATACCAACCTCGACACAAAATCTCTGAGAGAGGTATTGAAGTTGATAAGGCTAAGGTTGATGCAATTGAGAAAATGCCTTGCCCCACAGATATCAGAGGTATACGAAGTTTCCTAGGTCATGCTAGTTTCTATAGAAGGTTCATTAAAGACTTCTCTAAGATTTCTAGGCCTCTTACCAACCTCTTGCAGAAGGATGTCCCTTTTGTTTTTGATGAGGATTGTGAGGAAGCTTTTGAAATACTTAAGAAGGCTTTGATAACTGCACGTGTCGTTCAACCACCTGACTGGAACTTGCCCTTTGAAATCATGTGTGACGCTAGTAATTATGCTGTTGGTGCTGTTCTAGGACAAAGAGTTGACAAGAAGTTGAATGTTATTCACTACGCTAGTAAAACTCTAGACAGTGCCCACAGAAACTATGCCACTACGGAAAAGGAGTTTTTAGCAGTCGTGTTTGCATGTGAAATGTTCAGATCTTATATAGTTGATTCCAAAGTCACTATTCACTCTGATCATGCTGCTATTAAGTACCTTATGGAGAAGAAGGACGCTAAGCCTAGGCTGATCAGATGGGTTCTCCTGCTACATGAATTTGATTTGCACGTCGTTGACTGAAAGGGTGCTGATAACCCTGTAGCACATAACTTGTCTAGGCTAGAGAATGTCCTTGATGACCCACTACCTATCGATGACAGCTTCCCTGATGAGCAATTAAGTGTCATCCGCACTTCACATAGTGCACCGTGGTATGCTGATTACGCAAACTATATCGTAGCCAAATATATACCACCCAGTTTCACCTATCAGCAAAAGAAGAAATTCTTCTTTGATTTGAGACACTACTTTTGGGATGATCCTCACCTTTATAAGGAAGGAGTATATGGTGTTATTAGAGGTTGTGTTCCTAAACATGAACAGGGACAGATCTTGCAGAAGTGTCATTCCGAAGCCTACGGAGGACACCATGCTGGAGATAGAACTGCTCATAAGGTATTGCAATCAGGGTTCTATTGGCCCACTCTCTTCAAAGATGCCCGTAAGTTTGTCTTGTCTTGTGACGAATGCCAAAGGATAGGGAACATCAGTAAACGTCAGGAAATGCCTATGAACTATTCACTTCTCATTGAACCGTTCGATGTCTGGGGCTTTGATTATATGGGACCCTTCCCGAGTTCCAACGGGTATACTCACATCTTAGTTGCTGTGGATTACGTCACTAAGTGGGTAGAAGCTATCCCCACTAAAAATGCCGATCACCACACCTCTATTAAGATGCTTAAAGAAGTCATTTTCCCAAGATTTGGAGTCCCTAGATATTTGATGACTGATGGCGGCTCACACTTCATTCATGGTGTTTTCCGCAAGATGCTCGCTAAGTATGATGTCAACCATAGAGTTGCATCTCCTTATCATCCTCAGTCTAGTGGTCAAGTGGATTTGAGCAATAGGGAGATCAAATTGATCCTACAAAAGACTGTCAATAGATCTCGAAAGAATTGGTCTAGCAAACTTGACGATGCACTATGGGCTTATAGGACTGCTTATAAGAATCCCATGGGCATGTCGCCATATAAAATGGTTTACGGTAAGGCATGTCATTTACCTCTTGAGTTGGAACACAAAGCTTATTGGGCAATCAAAGAGCTCAACTTCGTTTTCAAACTTACCGGTGAGAAGCGGTTGTTTGATATCAGCTCATTAGATGAATGGAGGGCCCAGGCATACGAAAATGCCAAGTTGTTCAAGGAAAAGGTTAAGAGATGGCATGATAAATGAATACAGAAACGAGAGTTCAGTGTAGGTGATTATGTCCTGCTATACAATTCTCGCTTAAGATTCTTCGCAGGCAAGCTTCTCTCTAAGTGGGAAGGTCCTTACATTATCGAGGAAGTATGTCATTCCGGTGCCATCAAAATCAATAACACGGAATGAAATTTTTCCTAGAGTGGTAAATGGGCAAAGAATCAAGCATTATATCTCCGGTTCTCCCATAAATGTTGAGACCAATATCATCAATGTCATAACTCCAGAGGAGTACTTAAGGGATGTTTATCACCCTGTTTGAGACCCTGAAAACGAAGAGGTATCTATTTCGGTAAGTAATTGGACTCCGAAACTTTTCCAATAGGAAATTTCCTCCGTTTTGGAATTTTTGAAAAATTTGAAAAATAAAAAGAAGTCCGGAGAGCGCATGAGGCGGCCACAAGCTTGGTAGCCGCCACCTACCCCCTGGCGGCAGCTAGAGGGCTTGTGGGCACCTCGTGTGCCTCCTGGACTCCGTTTTCTTGCGGAGCACTCCTTCTGGTCCAGAGAAAATCATTATATATACGCCCGAAGGTTTTGATCTCCGTATTGCGCAGGTTTCCTCTGTTTTTCTTTCGAGCCTGTTGTCTGCCGCATATTTAGGTCAAGATGTCTTCTCAAGATTCAGAAGAAGAGATCTATGTGGCCGATGATCGTGCTAACTCTAGGATTAATGGGGACCTGGAACCATATGGCTGGACAACTGACGAGGAAGAGGACTATGAGCCCAAGGGGAAAGAACAAACGAATTTCGATGAAGAGGAGGCTCCTTTACCTCAACCTGTAAACACCCATGTGGAGTTCAAGAAGTCAAGCCTCCCCAACTTCACGAAGAAGCCTAAGACCATATTTATCCCTTCTCGTTTCTTGCAGGAGAGTAAGCAGGAACTTTGCCATAGAGTGTTGAAGCTTGAGGAGGAAAATGACGATCTGAGGGAGCAAAACTTTTTGCTCAAGTGGAAATTAGACAAGCTCAAGACTACCTCAACAACTCCACCACCATCACCACCAAAGGAAGACAACTAATTATTGGTATGGGCAATCCCCTTGGCTTTTGCCAAGCTTGGGGGAGTTGCCCTGGTATCGTATGACCTTTATATCTTTTGCTTTTACCTTTGTTTTAGTTCATTCCTTTTCAGTTTTTATTTCTTCTCTTAGAGGAATAAGTCTTTAGTGTTTAGTTTGAGTCTTTTGCCTTGTGCCTCCCCCGATGTATTCAAGATTGCGAGCTATATAATAAAGAGTATCTTAGTCAAGGGCTTTGCTTTATGTCGTGATCAAAAGTATGAAAAGAACGATAGCAAGAAAGATCATGAGATGATCTTATGGAGTGTGATAGCTTCATATATGACACGTATGATGATTGAAAGTTGTTGAGAATAAATCAACATAGACATCAGTCAATATTGCAATTAATAAGAAGTAATAAGGAAAGAGAGGTTCACATATAAATATATCATCTTAGACACTTTTTACAATTGTGAGCACTCCCCAAACTATTACATGCTTAGGAGTAGATGTTGGACAAGGAAGACAACATAATGAATTGTGTTTGCTTGGTTACAAACAATGTTATATGAGTAGAGATCCCTTAGCATGTGACGATTGCTTCGACCTCATATTAGCCAAAACTCCAGCATCAAGTAGAGATACTACTTGTGCATCCATAAACCTTCAACCCAGTTTTGCCATGAGAGTCCACCATACCTACCTATGGATTGAATAAGATCCTTCAAGTAAGTTGTCATCGGTGCAAGCAATAAAAAATGCTCTTTAATATGTATGATCTATTAGTGTGTGGAAAATAAGCTTTGTACGAACCTGTGATGAGGAAGACATAAAAGCGACAGACTGCATAATAAAGTTCTTTATCACAGGAGGCAATATAAAGTGACGTTCCTCCGCACTAAGAGGACACACATTCAAACCTCAAAAGCGCATGACAACATCTGCTTCCCTCTGCGAAGGGCCTATCTTGTACCTTTACTTTTTGCCCTTGTAAGAGTCATGGTGATCTTCACTAATTCCCTATTTTTGTCTTTGTCTTGGATACCGTCACATGCTTGGGAAAGATCTATATTCATATATCAACTTGGAGTTGAGTACTTATGCTTTATTACTGTTGACTTTACCCTTGAGGTAAATGGTTGGGAGGCAAAACTATAAGCCCCTATCTTCCTCTGTGTCTAGCTGAAACTTTGACACCATGAGAACCACGTGAGTTGTAACAATTGTGGAAAATAAAAGAGATGATTGAGTATGTGGGTTGGCCTTACAAGCTCTTATTTGACTCTTTCTAATGTTATGATAAATTGCAATTGCTTCAATGACTTTGGACTGTTGTTGGTTACTTCTTGGTAAGGTTTTTTGCTTCATACTTTGCTTTGCGAAGGAATTGTTACTTTCCCATAAGAATCTTTATGATGTATTGCTGTTCTATGTGTGATCATGATGCCCTCATGTCCGTATTATGTTTTATCGACACCTTCATCCCTAAACATGTCGACATGTTTATGGAACTTGCTTTTCGCCTGAGGACAAGCGAGGTCTAATCTTGGGGGAGTTGATACGTCCATTTTGCATCATGCTTTCATGTTGATATTTATTGCTTTATGGGCTGTTATATTACTTTGTGGTACCATATTTATGCCTTTTCTCTCTTATTTTGCAAGGATTATTTGAAGAGGGAGAATTCAGGCAGCTGGAATTCTGGACTGGAAAAGGAGCAAATCTGACTCCTCTAGTCTGCACATCTCCAAATGCCCTGAAAATTTACGTGGAATTTTTGGGGAATATATCAAAAATACTGGGCGACTAAAGTACCAGAGGGGAGCTACCAGGGCCCCACAAGACTTGTAGCCGCCACCCCCTGGTGGCGGCTATAGGGCTTGTGGGCTCGCTAACAGCCCACTGCCACCCCTCTTTTTCTATATGAAGGGTTTCGTTCCAGAAAAAATCAATCGGGAGCTTTTTCGTGGTTTCGCCGCCGCCACGAGGCAGAACTTGAGCAGATCCAATCTAGAGCTCCGACAGGACTATCCTGCTGGGAAACTTCCCTCCCGGAGGGGGAAACCGTCGTCATCGTCATCACCAACACTCTTCTTGTCGGAGGGAAGGCATCTTCATCAACATCTTCATCAGCACCATCTCCTCTCCAATCCCTAGTTCATCTCTTGTAACCAATCTCCATCTCACGACTCCGATTGGTACTTGTAAGGTTGCTAGTAGTGATGATTACTCTTTGTAGTTGATGGTAGTTGGATTACTTGGTGGAAGAGTTTATGTTCAGATCCTTGATGCTATGCATTACACCTCTGATCATGATTATGATTATGCTTTGTGAGAAGTTACTTTTGTCCCCGAGGACATGGGATAAGTCATGCTAATAATAGTCATGTGAATTTGGTATTCGTTCGGTATTTTGATATGTTGTATGTTGTATTTTCCTCTAGTGGTGTTATGTGAACATCAACTACATAACACTTCACCATACTTGGGCCTAGAGGAAGGCATTGGGGAGTAGTACGTAGATGATGGGTTGTTGGAGTGACAGAAGCTTAAACCCGAGTCTATGCATTGCTTCGTAAGGGGCTGATTTGGATCCACTAGTTTAATGCTATGGTTAGACGTTGTATTAATTCTTCTTTCGTAGTTGTGGATGCTTGTGAGAGGGGTTAATCATAAGTGGGATGCTTGTCCAAGTAAGGGAAGTACCCAAGCGCCGGTCCATCCACATATCAAACTATCAAAGTAACGAATGCGAATCACATGAACATGATGAAACTAGCATGACAGAAATTCCTGTGTGTCCTCGGGAGCGTTTTCCCTCCTATAAGACTTTGTTCAGGCTTGTCTCTTGCTAGAAAAGGGATTGGGCCACTTGCTGCACCATTGCTACTACTTTTCACTTGTTACTTTTCACTTGCTATGTTTCACCTCACTACACCATCACTTGTTACCGCTACTTTCAGTGCTTGCAGTTATTACCTTCCTGAAAACCGTTTATCAGAGCCTTCTGCTCCTCGTTGGGTTCGACATTCTTACTTATCGAAAGAACTATGATTGATCCCCCATACTTGTGGGTCATCAATGTGCTTGTTGCCACGAGGGAGAAAACAACGGTGCTTGTGACCATGGTTGCAAGGATTGTTTACCTTACGCATAGTTCGTTAATGGAGTTGTCCGTTTCTTTGAGTTTACACTTTGGGTGGGGCTCGCAACTTAATACTGGAGAGGTGTTCTGGATAGATATATCAAGGTGGATGATTAGTAAGTAGATGCTGATGAATAAACGGTGTACTTGTCTTGGCGTAGTGCCCGTTACTATTGAACCTCTAACTGTGATTTGTTTATCCTAGCATAGTTGTTTATTGTCTTTTGGGAGAGAGACATCACTACTGAACGTCATGTGACTCCGGTCCATATCACCATAATTGTTTACACCTCCATCATTTACCTCTTTCATTTACTTTCCCGTTGCAATCACTATTACCTTCCCTCTTGTGTTTTGATCCTTTGCAAAATACAAGGCCGGAGAGATTGACAACCTCTCTGTACTCGTTGGGAGCAAAGTTATTTGCCGTGTGTGCAGGTCCACGTCTTCTGCTAGCGCCAGGGTGGAAGACACCTACTTTTTGAGCCTAGGAGTCCTCTTGGTTCGATAAACCTTCCAATCATCGTGTAAGGGAAATTTGCTGCTGACTACATCTCCAGCTTCCACTGGGGTAACCAACGAGGGGCGAGAAGTATATCCATCAACTCGTCATCACCACGCGGGCTCAAAATTTCCTAACTCCCCCACTCCCCAGCCCCCTCTCCTCGATCTCACGCCGTCTCCGCCTCCCTCGCGTCCCTCGCCACCGCTGCCTCCCTCGCCATCGCCGGCGCCCGTGCCGCTAGAGAACTCCCCGCGCGTCTCCACACACTGTCGACCCCACGCCGCCCCCTCCAGGCGCCACCGACCCCTCCCCTCCCGCTCCGGTAAGCCGCCTTACCCTCCAAGCGCTGCTGACCCCCTCCAGGCGCTGCTGTCCCCCCTCCAGGCTCCGCCGCCCCCTCCCCTCCCGCTCTAGTGATGTGCTATATTTAGGACAGGTTCTATGACAGTGTTAACACTATTTCTGTAATCAGGTTGTTTCTTGTTATCTGTGATCAGATCGATGCAGTTATAAAATGACATGGCGATGGATAGAAATGTTGGTGCAGTCACCTTCATGGTTTGTTGCATTTGCAGCAGATTTATGGCATTCTTATACTATTTCTGTAATAGGTATTTTATTGTCAAAGCTCACTTAGATCATGAGCCATGGCATTTCGCATAATATAATCGATGGTAACAGGAATACTGATGAATGATCAAACAAACAATGAACTCTTCTATGAGTCAGATACCATGCCTCACATTTAAACACAGATCTATTAAAAAGGCTTAGAGAATTTGGATATCGTCCACAAGGCTAAAAATGCACAAGACACCTGCATATGTGGATGAGCTGCATACCTATTTATGGTCGGATAGTCCAGAACAACATCGAAAAACTTCTCCAATGCAGATAGTAGAACAGCCTCGGTAGCTACTGGTGTGATATCTTTTTGGGACTCCACAACTATGACGTCAGACCTTGCATCGTTCTTGTTTGTAAATTTGTACATTTCACGTAAGTAGGCACATTAGGTTTGAATTAGACAACCAATGGTTTCAAACAACTTATTTAAACTTTGGAGAGGAAAAAGGGCACATACATATTTCATCAACCTACAAAAGGGCACTTGCATGACACATTGGCACTATTCATCCAAGGGATAGAAAGAGTCACACCAAAATGATGAATTAGCTAACTAACCAACTAATTAACTAATTAGTTAATTAATCAATTAGTGATGACTACAAATATCATCCTTTTGTTGGTGTTAATGCATAAAACAGTAGTAAGTTTCTCACTTTTGTTTGCTAAGTTTTTTCTAATTCATCATATATTGATTATCAAATGCAATAGAAGTAATTTGTGCTAGCTAAATTTGTGTTCATTCTCACTTTTGCTTGCTAAGTTTGTGCTAAGTTTTTCCGGAATGTCCGAGTGGTATATGTTTTGTCGGAATGTTGATTCATTTCCGTTTCGGCAAATTTCAAGTGCTCCATATGTCCACTTTTTATCAAAGGTCATGCCAAAAATTTCCATGAATTTTGGAATGACTAGTGCTAGAAACTAGGACATATGGAGTGCCCAGGAATTGCGGGAAAGGGGAATGAATCAACATTCTGACTAAATATTGGTCCCTTTTTATTATTCATGCTTTTGTATATATATAGATGTTTAGTTCTTTCGATATAGCATCACAGTTGTTGGTTACACATTTACAAACATGTTCCACGGATTATAAGTTAAATTACCACATTTAAAAAGGAAATGTCTGACAATGAATATTGGGAGTGTGAATATTGCGGCACGCCTCACCTGCAAGACGACAGGTTCTTCTGCATGAAGCTTGATGAGAACTTCAAACATTCTATGGTACGCAACGATGACAAGTGTTTTTTTGTAATTAAGCATGCATGACTTCTGTTTCTTTGCTTCAGTGTGTAATTTTTGTTTTATACAATTCAACTAGTTCCTCCCTTGCCATGCAAGAAGGTATGTGTTGGAGAGGCTCGGTTTCGAAGACCACGAGAGTATGGAGACGAGGATAGCTAACCTGAGGACTATACATGGTCACACATCTCCCACCTCCCACCTCCCGCACTAGCGACTCCATGGGGCTCTGGATTTCTAGCCGGCGTGCACCTCTCTCGCTCCGTGCATCATCTCAGGTGCACTCCCACAATCCTGTACGTGCTTTTTCATGGCCTGCATGGGTGGCTCCACGTTGGATCTCGATTTCTCCCCTGGTGCCATTTTTGTGGATGAGGTTTTCTATCACTATGGCTTCTTTGTGCACCCGATGCATCATCGTCGACCTTTCATCATGGTGGTATCTTTTGGTCATCATGCTTTCCGTCTCACAGAGGATTCAATGGTTGTGGCACTCGAGTCTACTATTGGGGGTTCCGCCATTGATCTTATGGTTACTAAGATCACAGACTCGGTTTTTTCCTTCATGGTCTCTTGCAAACAAGATGGTTTTCATATACTGGATCTACATTCTTACAAGTGTTCCAGTTTTATGTGTTTCTTTCATCTATGGGGTAATGGTGGCCCGAATTGGCATCGGGAATTTTCTCTATGGAAGAAACAATGTGATGCTGAATGGGTATTGGTCAGCCCCTCTAAGCGAAGAGATGCACTAGGTCTGATGGCAATGCATTCGAGGCCTGAAAAATCATGTTTTAAATCTGGATCATCTACACGCAAGAAGCTTTATTTTGCAACCCTCCAGCAGTACGAGGTTTGCAAAGTTTATCGGTGCCCTGTCACGCAGGATGAACTATTGACGTTACAAACTACTGGTTATTCTGTTCCACTTCAGGAGTGTGTCATTATCAGTGCACCATCGCCGGTTGAACTCCGATGGACGAGGCGACACCGCATATTACTTTCGGCATAGTTTGTCAGCCGATGTCATCTCCCATGTTGTCAGGCACTGCAACTAATATCACCACGATTGACGGGGTTTGTTCCTCTCATTGCGCTAATTCGGTGTCACCCTCCTCTTCGAGCGGGAATTCAAAATCTTTGGATTTGTCGGTGACGGAAGGTTTCGACTGCGGGCCTGCTCGTGTTCAACCTATTGGGCCATCGGTGACCTCTTCTTTGATGGATCCAGATATTCCTTCCTCCCAAGAACCCATCAACAATTTGATGATTTTATCAATGGCATGGTTCAGGAGATATTTTCCTGCACGATCTGCTCCGAACGTGGGCATCTAGCTCCCAACTGCACGTCACCGATATGCTCCTCGTGCAGCAGGGTGGGCCATTCAAAATCTAATTGTGCTTCTTTTATGCGTGATAATTGTCTTACTTGGAAACGTAAGAGCCCCACCACCTCCCCTGTCGCTGATTTCTCGGGAACCTCTGTTCTTCTTGGGGAAGCCGCACAACCTGCCAAACAGTTCCGCCCTGTCCTATCGCACTCATCGCCTCCCAGGACTCTCTCAGAGCCACCGCCATTAATGCCTCGTCCTCCTGCAACTCTCCCTGACATGGCCAACTTCGAGCTAGACCCCGAGCGGTTTGTGCCCCTGGGCCATAAGATCATCGACGGTGGCCCTGACTGCCTCCCACAGACGTTCATCACGCCGGCAATCCCCATTGCCCACAGGCATGAAAAGTATGCCATCGCTGAGGTGATGCCTGCCCCGCCTGCTGATCAAGTTTCTCAGGTACGGCAGGAGGTTGTTGATCTTCTGCACAACTTGGGCTTTCATGTCCGCTCTCCTCAACCTTGGATTGAGGGGGTAGGTTTACTCGAGCTTAGGGATGCTGGTGAAAGCTTTGCTACCGCTCGGATGGTCCCCCAGGATTTGGGGAATGATACTTTTGTCAGATGCATGCGGCACAATGAAGGAGTAGGTTTTAGAGGTGCTGCTGGTTTCCGCCAGGGTTTTGTGATGTTTTTAGGTGTACCTTTGGATTTCCGCAATACTAATTATCTCCGGGCTGCGGTTAACACTTTTGGTGAATTCCACCATTGGGTCAGTGATAATCCGTACCTAGTTCGCTCCATTGTTTTTGCATCTTTCTGAGATGATATTCTAGTTCCCCATAGTGTCACTTTTTCGGAGTATGCTGCTTGGGGTGGAGCAACGGGTTTCTTGGTCTACACCTCTGTTCATCTTGGGTGTAGGATCTTCTGAACATATGCCAAATGATGAGTATCAGATGCCCCTCAATGGCAACCCCCATCCGTTGCCACGACAGTTGGAGCAGGATAATCTGCTCTTTGCTCTTCCGCCATATCCTCCTCTGGGATGGAACGTTGTGCCGCCACCACCACCGCCTCCAATGCCCGAGCCTCCGGTTCAGCACGATGATGGTGGTTGGGGCTGGCAACCTGAAGCTCCTGCTGATGAACCCGCTGCCCCGGAACAAGACCAGGAGTCCATGATCATCGATCAACCAACTTATTTTGACTCCGTTCAGGAGATTGTGGTGGTTGATCCTCAGCCGGATGAGGCTGAAGCTGCTAAAGAGGATGCTACTGCAGATGACCAAGATGATGAGGCAGCTGATGATGATGCTGTTGATGGTCCTGTCCCTCCTAATGGGGATAATGCTGCTGGGGAGGAAGTTGCTGATGATGTGGCCCCTGAAGATTTCAATCCCCTGGCGATTGTTCCTTACCAGCTTCCCCTGGTATGGCCTGATCAGCTGATGATTGGAGTGGTTAGGGTTGCCTATGGACCTCCGCTCCCACCGGTCATATCCTGCACACGGTCCTTTGAAGCGCTCATGGGGGTTTTCACCTCCAGGGATGTCCCTCATCACCTTCAGATGCTTGCGGCCATGCCAACCGTGCTACCCAAGCGCTCCTGGTCATTGGCTTTTAATCAAGCCAACACTAAACCTTGCATCATCTACCAGGACAACACTCCTGCACCTGCTTGTGAGGTAATTCCTTCTTTTGACAGCATCTCTAAACCAACAGGGGATTTGTTCTCCTTTGATACTTTGGCTGCCCCGAAGAGGGGGTCTCGCAAGAAGGCCACACCCATTGTGGACTCCTCGATACGCCGTTGTACCAGGGGATCGATCAAGAGGGATGGTTTCAAGCCGGTGCTGCAGGAACTCCCGATGCATGTGCCCAAGAAGAGGAAACCAAGAGCTAAACCCCTGGACGCCCCGGAGGTTCAGGCAGCGCCATCTTCGGGTCAGGAGGAGTATGTCCCACCTACGAATCTAGTGCGAGTGATTCATGCGGTGGGCCAAAGCCTTGGCATTGCACCTGAGAAGCTGTCAGAGGATCGACTTATGGAAGATCCTAATGTCTCCAAGCCTTCATGTGCTGATGATTAAACCACTATATATGTACCTATGTTCTTATTGTTGTTCAGTTTGTTTTGCAACTTCTGACTGTGTGTCACAGCTGTCAGAACTTTAGATGCGTGGGTTATTATGTAACTCCGCTTTTACTACTTTACATCCCTGCTATGGATAGTCAATCTACGAGAAGCTGGCGTGTTCTTTGCTGGAATGTGCGTGGTTTAAATTCTGATTCATGGCAAAGAGTGGTTCGAAAAAAATTGATTGACGCTTGGCTACGGTTGTTTGCCTTCAGGAAACTAAAATGCAACATAATTATTTTCGGACTGTTAGGAGTTTTTCTCCCAAAAGATTTGATCAATTTGCTTATATTCCATCGCGTGGCGTCTCTCGTGGATTGATCACTCTATGGAACTCCTCTATTTTAACTCGCACTTTGGTTGAAACACAAACTTTTGGTTTAACTGTGTCATTCACCTCCAATCACACCTCTGAGGCCTGGGCTCTGGTTAATGTATATGGCCCTTGTCAGGGAGAGGCTAGAGACCAATTTGTTAGCTGGCTATACCATCTTAATATCCCTGGAAATGATGATTGGCTACTGATTGGAGATTTCAACTTTATTCGCTCCCCTTCCAATAGAAATCTCCCTGGTGCTGATGTGAATGACATGTTCATTTTTAATGAGATCATTGGTCACCTGGGTCTTTTGGAATTGCCTCTCTAAGGTAGGTCTTTCACTTGGTCCAATATGCAAGACTCACCCCTTGTGGAGCAACTGGATTGGTTCTTCACTTCTGCCAATTGGATATTGATGACCCACAAGTATAGGCGATCAATCGTAGTCCTTTCGATAAGTAAGAGTGTCGAACCGAACGAGGAGCAGAAGGCTTTGATAAACGGTTTTCAGCAAGGTAATAACTGCAAGCACTGAAAGTAGCGATAACAAGTGATGATGTAGTGAGGTGAACCGTAGCAAGCGAAAAGTAACAAGTAACAAGTAGTAGCAATGGTGCAGCAAGTGGCCCAATCCCTTTTGCAGCAAGGGACAAGCTTGAACAAAGTCTTATAGGAGGAAAAACGCTCCCGAGGACACACGGGAATTTCTGTCATGCTAGTTTCATCATGTTCATACGATTCGCGTTCGTTACTTTGATAGTTTGATATGTAGGTGGACCGGCGCTTGGGTACTGCCCTTACTTGGACAAGCATCCCAATTATTATTAACCCCTCTCGCAAGCATCCGCAACTACGAAAGAAGAATTAAGACAACGTCTAACCATAGCATTAAACTAGTGGATCCAAATCAGCCCCTTACGAAGCAACGCATAGACTGGGGTTTAAGCTTCTGGCACTCCAGCAACCCATCATCTACTTAATACTCCCCAATGCCTTCCTCTAGGCCCAAATATGGTGAAGTGTTATGTAGTCGACGTTCACATAACACCACTGGAGGAAAAGACAACATACAGCATATCAAAATACCGAACGAATATCAAATTCACATGACTATTATCAGCATGACTTATCCCATGTCCTCAGGAACAAAAGTAACTACTCACAAAGCATAATAATAATCGTGATAAGACGTGTAATGAATAGCATCAATGATCTGAACATAAACTCTTCCACCAAGTAATCCAACTAGCATCAACTACAAAGAGTAATCAACACTACTAGTAACCTTACAAGTACCAATCGGAGTCGTCAGACGGAGATTGGTTACAAGATATGAACTAGGGATTGGGGAGGAGATGGTGCTGATGAAGATGTTGATGAAGATGCCTCCCCTCCGATGAGAGGAGTGTTGGTGATGATGATGGCGACGATTTCCCCCTCCGGGAGGGAAGTTTCCCTGACAGGATCGTCCTGCCGGAACTCTAGATTGGATCTTCTCAAGTTCCGCCTCATGGCGGCGGCGAAACCACGAAAAAGCTCCCAATTGATTTTTTTTCTGGAACGAAACCCTTCATATAGCAAAAGAGGGGGGGGCAGTGGGCCGTCACGGAGCCTACAAGCTTGCTAGCCGCCACCAGGGGGTGATGGCTACCAGGCTTCTGGCGCCCTGGTAGGTCCCCTCTGGTACTTATTTCGCCCAGTATTTTTTTTATAATCCCAAAAAATTCCACGTAAATTTTCAGGGCATTTGGAGATGTGCAAAATAGTGGACTAAGATTTGCTCCTTTTCCAGTCCAGAATTCCAGCTGCCTGAATTCTCCCTCTTCAAATAAACCTGGCAAAATAAGAGAGAAAAGGCACAAATATGGTACCACAAAGTAATATAACAGCCCATAAAGCAATAAATATCAACATGAAAGCATGATGCAAAATGGACGTATCAGATATCATCTTATCCCCTGACTCAAGTTCTGCCTTTAGCCAAGTCTGCATCTGATCATGTTCCCTGTGTGGTGACAGTAAACACCTCCATCCCTAAATGTAACCTTTTCTGGTTTGAAAATTATTGGGTGGAGATGGATGGTTTCCTGGAATGTGTGCAGGAGTCTTGGAATATCCCTTCCAGGAAAGGTCACATCTCTGCCATCATCACGGATAAGTTTAAGCATCTAAGACAGGCCCTGAGGAGATGGCGGACTAGTCTTTCAAAGCTCAAAACACTAATTGATAAGTGTAATCAAGTGGTACTATGTCTGGATGATCTAGAGGAGCTCAGACCCCTTTTCAGACCTGAAGCTAATTTCAGGCTGATTGTCACACTTCATTTAGATCACCTACTGCATCTAAAGTTTCTATACTGGAAAAAGAGGGCTACCATCAGATTCATCAAGGTGGGGGAGCAAAATACTAAATTTTTCCATGCCATGGCTATTGAAAGATACGGAAGAAACTCCATCTCATCTCTTAAATTGGCAGATGGATCTTTTATCACTGATCATGAGCAGATTGCAGGTTGTTTTTGGTCTTCCTTCAAAAGCAGGATGAATTCCTCTCAGGGAATCAACTTGGCTTTTGATCTTCAATATCTCATTCACAGAGTGGAAGGGCTTGATGTTTTGGCACTGCCTTTCACCAAAGATGAAATGGATAGGACTGTCAAAGAAATGCCCATTGATAAGGCTTCTGGTCTCGATGGTTTCAATGGCATTTTCTTCAAGAAATGTTGGCATATCATTTGTTCTGAATTCTACCAGCTTGCAGCTGACTTTCTTGCAGGGATTGCTCACTTAGAAAATATGAACTCCTCTTATATCACTTTGGTGCCCAAAAAGAGTTCTCCTAAGCAAGTAGGTGATTTCAGACCTATCTCACTTACTGGTATGGGACTTAAATTCCTCTCCAAGATGATTCCCAATAGGCTGGAGTTGTATATCGTGAAATGCATTCATAAAAATCAGTATGGCTTCATCAAGTCCAGAACCATACAAGATTGTGTTGGATGGACACTGGTATATTTGCATCAATGTCACCAATCCAAACAACCAATTGTCATCCTCAAGCTTGATTTTGAAAAGGCTTTTGATTCTGTGGAACATGAATTCATCTTTCAGATTCTCAAGCACAGAGGTTTCAATGCTAAGTGGATTTTATGGGTGTAGCAGTTGCTTAGTTCTGGCTCCTCTTCTGTTCTTCTCAATGGAGTTCCTGGTAAAATTTTATGTGCAAGAAGGGGGTCAGGCAGCGGGATCCCATGTCCCCTCTCCTTTTTGCCATTTGTGCTGATTTTCTCCAAACCTTGGTAAATCAATTGTTGCAGGATGGCCTCATCCAGCTGCCAATACCTTGTCATGACAAAGACTTTCCAATTGTCCAATATGCAGATGACACTCTTATCATTTTTCCTGTTGTGGAGTTTCAGCTGCTAGAATTCAAAAAGATGCTTCTGCTTTTCTCCCACAGGTCTCCAAGTAAACTATCACAAGTCTGCTTTGTTGCCTATCAACATTAATCAGGGAGAACTTCATACACTTGCTGCCTATATTGGTTGTAAGGTTGGATCACTACCTTTAACATATCTTGGTTTGCCTATTGGGACAACCAGACCAAGGATTATTGACCTAATGCCTTTGGTAGACAGTATGGAAAGGAGACTTTCTGCTAGCTCCTCCTTCCTGGCACAGGGGGGACGCTTGCAATACCTAAATTATGCCTTGTCCTCTGTTCCCATTTTTTTCCTCTGCAGTTTGGATATACCACCAGGGATACTTAAACAATTGGAAAGGATACAAAGACAATGTTTGTGGGGAAAGAACGGACAAGACCATGCCCCTTCCCTTGCAGCCTGGGATTTAGTATGCAGGCCAAAAATGAAGGGGGCTTGGGCATTATGAACCTGTCTGTTCAGAATGAGGCCCTGTTGCTTAAACATGTGGATAAGTTCTTAAACAAGGTTGATGTACCCTGGGTGAATTTAATCTGGAACACCTATTACCATACTACAGTTCCTCAGGGTATCTCCCTTTGTGGCTCTTTTTGGTGGAAAGATATCTACAAGAAAATGGACAATTACAGAGTTGTCACATATGTCCAGCCCAACAGGGGAGACACTTTTCTCTTTTGGTCTGATTCCTCGGCAGTAGGAGATTCTACCATGCCTGTAGCTCTTCGTTTCCAAAGATTGTTTTCCTTTGTTATTGAGTTTTCATGCCACTAGTGTATAGGTTCAGGGCGGATGACATTTGCCGAAATATCTTGGTAAGAGTTTTCTAATTAAGTACGCTCATCTATTGCATAAATGGTGTTGATTACATTGCTAACTATGTTATTATTATGTTCTTCAACAGCAGCTGCCAAATGATGTAGTGCCTCTGTTGATGCATACAGAAGGTCATATGAAAATTAAAAGCCCGCTGAGGGCTGAGTTCATGTTCCATACTCGAGTAACCGCAAATCAAAAAGGCTCCAAATTGAAGCATGGAGAGAAATAAAGAAGGATCGCAAGCCACAAGTTGGAGACCGTTGGATCTCTGTGCTTCATCACGGATACATAGGTATTATTTTGTTTTATGACATTATACCTAGGAGCGAGGACTAGGTCTTATGAGAGACAAGTTTTTCTGGTTTATATTAACTTGGCATGATCGATTAGGATGCATGCATATGATGACTATTATGATGTTTTTTTGTTTCATGAGATTTTAACTTGGTATATGATTAAGATGATGATGAGTTGGTATAAATGACGAGACTACTTTATGTTTATGATATGGTGAGAATAATGCATGTTTATTATGATACGATGAAACTACTATTTAGAGCATGCACAAATACGTAGAGGGGCATAAATACGACGGGAATTAATATTGAAAGCAGGAATATTAGAAGTAGCACTGGAATATTAGTAGTAGCGTTGGCTTAGTAGTAGCGCTTTATTTTTTCCAGCGCTACCCCTAAGGTAGGTACCAGTAGCGCTTCAATTCCAGCGCTACTGCTAACAGGTTAGCTGTAGCGCGTTAGGAGTAGCGCTAGCCCCAGCGCTACTAGTAAGGCTATAATCAGCGATACTGGTAGCATTTCTCCTACTAGTGCCCTTCTCCCTTTTCTCTCATTTTTTTCTTTCTTTCTCTTTTTTCCCTTTTTATTTTTTTTTCCGGAGTCTCATTCCGACTTGTGGGGAAAGCATAGTCTCTATCATTCTTTCCTCACTCACACAATGATCTAATAAAGAATTATGATGATCATCACACTTCTATTTACTTACAACTCGATACCTAAAACAAAGTAAGACTCTATATGAATGCCTCTGGCAGTGTACCAGAATGTGCAATGATCTAGCGTAGCACGGACATCAAAAAACGGACAAGCCATGGAAATATCATGCTAGCTATCTTACAAACATGCAAAGCAATATGAGAATGAATGCTCAAGTCATCAAAACGGAAACGATGGAAGTTGCATGGGAATATATCTCAGAATGGCCATGGAAATGCCATAATAGGCAGGTATGGTGTCTGTTTTGAGGAAGATATAATAAGGCTTATGCGTGATAGAGCGTATCATATCATGGGGTTTGGATGCACCTGTGAAGTTTGCAGCAATCTCAAGGTGAGAAAGGGCAATGCATGGTACCATAGAGGCGAGAAAAATGCAGAAAGGTAAGAGTGCATATATCCATAGATTCACATTATTCACAAATAACTCACACACTTATTGCAAAATTTTATTATCTCTCTCAAAGCAAAGCACTACTCGCATGCCCCTAGGGAGAAGGTTGGGAGGAGTTAACCATCGCGCGACTCCGATTATAACAGCACAAAGGATTTCAATCAAGGATAAATTATGCTCCAACTTGATCGCATAACGAGAGACTATATGTGCATGTTTTGGGAATCACAAACCTTAACATCAATATGCTTACTAATCCACAATAATCAACTAGTGCACTGACATATTACTTTCTTAATGTCGCAAAACTATTGCAAGGAATCAAACATATCATACTTAGTGATCTACATGTTTTATGTAGGATTTTATGACTAACCATGTAAATGAACAATTTCTTTTTACTCTTTAAATAGGTATAAGTGAAGCATGAGATTTTAGTTATTTCCACAAAGGACCACACTCTAATAAATATAAGTGAAGCAGAGGAGCATTCTACAAATAATGGTTTCCTATATGTAGAAAAACAGGCAATCCAAACTTCAAATGATATAAGTGAAGCATATAAAGCATGATATAAATCAACCGACATAGTACAAAAATAAAAGTGAAAAATAAACACAAAAAGCTCTCCAAGATTTATGCATCTCGCGTGAACGAAACAAAGAGGAAAACATACCAATAATTCTGAAGAAATATGGGATGCCTTCCGAGGCATCCCCAAGTGAAAGGACGTGGATGTCGCCTAGAGGAGGTTGGGTGAATAGGCGCTTTAAAATCATTACGGTTTAGGCATGAACAAATGTGGAATAAAACTATCGTTTAATTTGTCAAGAACAAAACCTAAAACAACTAGGCTCCCCTATGTGCACCAACAAATTATGCTAAGCAAGGAAAGTAGGGATTCAGAATATAGGTCGCGTAGTTCAAGTGGGGGATGGGATTTCTCGTATTATAGGTCTTGGTGAAATAATGTCGGGTGAATTAGTCCAATTTGCAGAAGGTACTAGGGGTATTGCTCTGAATTTGGAATCCAAAAATGTTGGGATTGTATTAATGGGCGATGGGTTGATGATACAAGAGGGCTGTTTTGTAAAAGAAAGAGGAAGAATTGCTCACATACCCGTGAGTGAGGCTTACTTGGGTCATGTTGTAAATACTCTGGCTAAACCTATTGATGGGAAAGGCGAAATTATAGCTTCCAAATCTTGCTTAATTGAATCTCCTGCTCCAAGTATAATTTCCAAGCATTCCATCTACGAACCTCTTCAAACATGGCTTATTGCTATCGATTCGTTGATTCCTATAGGGCGCGGTGAGCGAGAGTTAATTATTGGGGACAGACACACTGGCAAAACAGCAGTAGCCACCACTATGTGGTAGCAAGATATATAACAAGAAACAATATGGATATCACAAAGTAAGGTGCATAATTAAAGGGCCCGGGTAAGAGATAACCAAGGCACGCGGAGACGATGATGTATCCCGAAGTTCACACCATTGCAGATGCTAATCTCCGTTTGGAGCGGTGTGGAGGTACAATGCTCCCCAAGATGCCACTAAGGCCACCGTAATCTCCTCACACCCTCGCACAATGCAAGATGTCGTGATTCCATTAAGGGACCCTTGAGGGTGGTCACCGAACCCATACAAACAAGGTTGGGGCAATCTCCACAACTTAGTTGGAGGCTCCCAACAACACCACAAAACTTCACCATAATGGAATATGGCTTCGAGGTAACCTCAAATGCTCGGGGCAATCTCCACAACCTAATTGGAGACCATGATGCTTGCCCGGAGCTTTACACCACAATGATTGTGCTCCCAGGCGCCACCAAGATTCTATGATGCCAAAGCACCCAAAAAGAACAAGCTCTAAGGTACCAAGCACCGAAGAGTAATAAGCTTCTCAAACTTTACTTCCACGTATCACGGTGGAGAACCCAAACCTATGCACCAAATGCAATGGCAAGGGCACACGGAGTGCTCAAGTCCTTCTCTCCAAAATCCCACCACAACAACTAATGCTATGGTGGAAAATGAGAGGAAAAACAAAGAAGAACACCAAGAACTAGATCCAAGGGGTTCCCCTCACATAGAGGAGAAAGTGATTGGTGGAAATATGGATCTAGATCTCCTCTCTCTTTTCCCTCAAAAAGGAGCAAGAATCATTGGTGGGATTGAGAGTTAGCAAGCTCTAAGAAGGTCAACGATGGGGGGCAAAAACAAGCTCAAGAGTTGGGGAACCATTGGGGAAGAAGACACCCTTAAATAGGTCCCCACAAATCTGTTCGTTATGTGCAGAATAACACACGGGAAGTACAACCGGTGATGTGGGCGATACAGTTGGTAAATATAATATAGCGGTACAACCGGCCCACAACCGCCCAAGAACCGCTCCAAAACAGAACCTAGTCCGGTGGTACAACGGTACGTGACCGGTACAACCTCCGGACCAATGCTAGAGAGGTACAACTGCTCCAAACACCGGTTGTACCGGTCGAGATGTATAACCTCTCTTAGGGGCGGTACAACATCTAAGTGAAAAACAGGTAAGACAAAAACATCCATAACTTCCGCATACGAGCTCCAATTTGAGCAAACAATAGCTTGTTGAATAGCAGACGACAAGTACTATCCAAACAAAGAATGGTTATAGCAAGAAGAGGTAGTAGAAAAATGCCAATAATATAGAGATGTGAAACCTCTATGAATGAAGAACCGGCAAAAACCCAAACATCGAAAACATCATAGAAGATGCACATGAACTCCGTTTTCGATGAACTCGAGCTTGTCATAAAGATGACCATAAGCTCTAAAACTCGGAAAGAGAAACACCAAACAAGAACCAAGAAATATGATGATGCAAGGATGCAAATGGTTTGAGCTCTTCAACGGACGATATGATCAAGTAACTCACTTGAGATCCCCCCTTGATAGTACGACAATCTATCCTAAAATAGGAAAAACCTTTCAAGGGCAAACCTATACCTTGCACATAGTTCACTTGATCTAGAATATGACGATCTTCACTTCCTCAAGATGGTCCACCTTTATTGATTGTGTTGGCTTGATGAAGACTAGTTGATTGCTCCCCCATACTCACCATGGGTGAGCCACTTTTCATCACATCTTCACAAGTTTATTGCCACCACAATGGATGGAAAGCTTCAAGCATGATATTTTCGTGATATTCTACTTGAACTTGCACACCAGAATCTTGATGACGATCACCACTTGATGTCATCCTTCATGGGACAAAAGAGATCTTCCTCTTGACGCAAGGACATGGAAACACACCTAACCCCACATAGAACTCTCACGAAGACCATACATTAGTACACAAAAGCGTAACGGACAATGCTTACATACCATGGGATCACTTGACCGCTCTCGGTACATCTTGTACGCTTTGTGTGTTGATCAACTTGATTTACCCTTTGACTTAGTCTTGATCAATGTTTTGTCTTTATGGCCATTCTTTGAATAATACCTTGAATACCACCTTGGTCATCATATAAACTCCTTGAAACCAACATATGGACTTCAAGAAGTGCCTATGGACAAATCCTTCGAATAAAACTTAAGGCAACCAATAGTCCATAGGGATTGTAATCAATTACCAAAACCACATACAGATAAATATGCTCTAACACCAAGCTTACGCGCTTGAATCTCCTTGGATATTTACTTGGGGTGCCTTGGTAATCTCCTTGGATATCAAACACCAAGCTTAAACACAATCTGTCAAAAACATGGCTGTCTGTAGTAATGTGAACATTAACCATACTTGTGTAACTTGAAAAATTCTGACAAATTAGGACGAAATGAAAAAAAATCATAGTATTATTGTGTAACAATTTCAGAATCTTTCGACGTTCCAGTAAAAAACATAAATTCACACACTACAACAAAAGTTTCTGTTTTTGCACTACACACACGAACAAGCAATCTAATCATCCTAAAGGCAACTGTTGGCACATTATTTTTATAATACAATGGTATTTTTACAAGGGTATTATTATTTTTTGTTAAAAAGTTTCTGTAATCAAGATTCACAATGTTTCCATGGGCAATAACAAAGTTCGAGGCAAGGCCCCACTTCACCGATGCTCGTCCTTCCCACTTTCACTTTTCATTTTGAAAAAGTTTTAAGTTCCCGACTTTATTTTTTTCATTTTTAAATATTTTTAAAAGCACATAACAGAAATAAATGACTCTCTAAAACTTCCGGGTTGTCTCCCTGACAACGCTTTCCTTAAAACCGTTAAGCTAGGCATAAAGTGCTCAAGTAATGGATCCACCCAGATCCCAAGGTATATCAAAGCCAATTTTAATTAATAATGATCTATAATTTAGTAGTGAGCACAAGGCAACATATTGTTGGAAATATGACCTAGAGGCAATAATAAAATGGTTATTATCATATTTTCTTGTTCATGATAATCGTCTATAATTCATGCTATAATTGGATTAACAGGAAATAGTAATACATGTGTGAATAAATAGATCACAATGTGTCCCTAGCAAGCCTCTGATTGGCTAGCTCGTTCATCAATAGATGATCATGGTTTCCTGATCATGGACATTGGATGTCATTGATAATGAGATCACATCATTAGGAGAATGATGTGATGGACAAGACCCAATCCTAAGCATAGCACTAGATCGTGTTAATCGTATGCTAAAGCTCTTCTAATGTCAAGTATCTTTTCCTTCGACCGTGAGATTGTGCAACTCCCGGATACCGTAGGAGTGCTTTGGGTGTATCAAACGTCACAACATAACTGGGTGATTATAAAGGTGCATTACAGGTATCTCCAAAAGTATATGTTGGGTTGGCATGAATCGAGATCGGGATTTGTCACTCCATGTGACGGAGAGGTATCTCTAGGCCCACTCGGTAGAACATCATCATAATGAGCTCATGTGACTAAGGAGTTAGTCACGGGATGATGTGGTATGGAACAAGTAAAGAGACTTACCGATAACAAGATTGAACAAGTTATAGGGATACGGACGATTGAATCTCGGGCAAGTTCTATACCGACAAACAAAGGCAATTGTATACGGGATTGATTCAATCCTTGACATTGTGGTTCATCCAATGATATCATTGTGGAACATGTGGGAGCCACCATAGGTATACAAATCCCGCTGATGGTTATTGGCCGGAGAAGTGTCTCGGTCATGTCTGCATGCCTCCCGAACCCGTAGGGTCTACACACTTAAGGTTCGATGACGCTAGGGTTATAGGGAATTGTTATACGAGGTTACCGAAGGTTGTTCGTAGTCCCGGATGACATCCCGGACATCACGAGGAGCTCCGGAATGGTCCGGAGATAAAGATTGATATATAGGTTGGATGGGTTTGGACGTCGGAAATGTTTCGGGCACACCGGCAAAGTGCCGGGACCACCGGAAGGGTTCCGCAGGCCCAGCGGGAGGAGCCACCAGCCCCGGGAGGCTACATGGGCCAAGTGTGAGAGGGAACCAGCCCCTGGGTGGGCTGGTGCTCCCCCCACACACAGCCCAAGGTGCCTAAGAAAGGGCAGGGGGGAACCCTAGCGCAGGTGGGCCTAAGGCCCACCAGGGGGTGCGCCACCCCCTCCTTCCCTCCTGGCCGCCGCCCTGGCCTCCCATCTAGGGTTGCCGCACCCCTTAGGGGTGGGTACCCTAAGGGGGAGCCAGCCTCCCGTTCCCCCTATATATAGTGGGGTTTTTGGCCATTGGAGACACGACAATTTCTCTCTCTCTCTCTCTCTCTCTCGGCGCAGCCCTGTCTCTCTTCTTCCTCCTCTCCCACGGTGCTTGACGAAGCCCTGCCGAGAGACATCGTCGCTCCATCGCCACCATGCCGTCGTGCTGCCGGAGCTCTTCCCCAACCTCTCCATGTTCCTTGCTGGATCAAGGTGCGGGAGACGTCACCGGGCTGCACGTGTGTTGAACACGAAGGTGTCGTGGTTCGGCACTAGATCGGAATCACACCGCAATCTGAATCACAGCGAGTACGACTCCATCAACCGTGTTCTAGCAACGCTTCCGCTTAGCAATGTTCAAAGGTATGAAGATGCTCTCACCCTTCTCTCATTGCTGGTCTCTCCATAGGAAGATCTGAATATGGCGTAGGAAAATTTTGAATTTTTGCTATGTTATCCAACAGTGGCATCCGAGCGAGGTTTTCTATGCGTAGATTCTTTGCACGAGTAGAACACAAAACGGTTGTGGGCGCTGATTTTTTCAATTGGTTGACGCTACTAGTCTTATTCTTTTCCGGCGGTATTGTGGGATGAAGCGGCCCGGACCGACCTTACACGTACGCTTACGTGAGACAGGTTCCACCGGCTAACATGCACACGGTGCATAAGGTGGCTAGCGGGTGTCTGTCTCTCCCACTCTAGTTGTAGCGACCCGACTCAAGACGAGTCAAGCCTCTGTGTTCCTGTGCCATCCCTGGATCAGTATGCTGGCACACACAGTACATCCATGTATATATCAAAGTGCAATCACATGTAAATAGCGTAAAACTGATAAATACCTTAATTATTTCAGCGGAAGCAGTCAAGGGAGTGGAGTCCCAATAAACACCAACGGCAGGTTGAGTGTAGACCGTAACCCTGAATCGTACTCTTACTCGTCGAAGAAAAATATCTGCAACATAAGACGTTGCAGCCGTGTAGGTCAGCATATTGAATATGCCGGCAAGTCACATGAGAGAGGGGTGAAAAGTAATCATCTATACTATATGCATATATGGCAGGTGGGGCTATAAGTTTTTAGCGAAAAGCAAGTTTTCTCCTACATCAAGATGAGGGTTAAAATCAAAATGCTACTACGTTGTTTGTTGTTAACGAGATGGTTCCGCCAACCAATTCTCGTACCCGAGTTGTCAATAATTCCCACATCAATATTATTATTTGTGTTGAGAATTTCAGATAACTTCAGTTCCTTTGGCTCAACTTGTCCATGACCGTGGACACGGCTAATCGATTAGGTTTGAGTACTCTGCAGAGTTTTGCACATGTTCCCCACAAGATTTGATCGCCTCCGTGTATGTCCTCGCACTTCAGGGTGTTTGAAGACCGGATGATCAAAACATGGTCTTTCAACGGGTCCCTCTGAATCCCTGTCGGTGCCCATCCATTCCTACCGTTCTTCTACATCTACTAGCACCGCCTGTCCAGAGTCGCTGCGTTGTCCAACCAAGCCAGAGCCCATAATGACTTGTGGCTGTGCAGGTAAGCCTTGGGTCTTGAAAATATCCGTCCGTCTCTTTGAGCCTGGGTGAAGCTTTTCGAAGGATGTCATGGCCGTCTCCAGCATCCCGGGTCATCCACTGGTTTCTCCAGGGAGCCGATCAACCGTCCTTCACCCAGAGTTGCATTGCATCCGAGGTCTTGAAAATCTTGTCTTAACCGGTGATTATTTAATCTACCTCGCATCACTCGTGTTATTAACTCAACCGAAATCCCGTCTACTCAAGCATAGCAATATGAAATTTGTCGTCCCGGGGCCGAGTATCGGGGTTGTTGTGTGCCTACGACATGATACTACAACCTTTACTAAAATTTCCAAGTACCTAATCAACATGCAATTGGGCATAGGATGGTAGAACTACGATGCATAAAACATAGGTGATAGTATGATCAAAGTGACTTGCCTGGTGATGTTGACGAAGAAGAATTTCTCGAGAAATAACTTGATAGACTACTCATCACTCTCCGATGAAATCTATATAACAAACATATCATTCACATAAGAACTCATACTAGCAATCATTCTAGCAATCAAAACAAAACAGAGAGCGAATAGGAATCCGAAGGAAACTTCAAATAAGACTAGGAAGTCTTCTACTACATCAAACACTAAATAGTTTTTGTCCAACGGAAAATAATAACAAGGAACTAAGATATAAATTTAACTAAGATAGAATAAAGTGTTTTTCACAAAACTTTTTTGAAAGTATTTCCAAACGGGATTTGAAACAGTGGAGAAACCAATTTCAAGTTATCAGGGAACTAGAATTGATTTCATGATAACATATAAATAAAAATCAAAACTTGTCGCAAACCTACTGTTAACTAACAGAAACAACACATAATCTTTCTGAAATAATAAACAAAATAATTTAAAAACAATTATAGAAAAAGTAATAGCCATAATCCTAAAAGAGGTGAAACAGAAATTGTTTCACAACAAACAATGAGCTAAAATACTCAAATAAATCTGAAATCTTTACCACCGATAAATAAGATCACTAGTGATAAGTAGCAAAAGGAATCAATTTAAAAGCTATTTTTAAACTCCTGGAATAGGCACAACAAGGTTTAAACTAAATCTGATCTAATTCTAATTTGAAAATTTCAAACATAGACAAATTATATGTTTTTACAAACTACAGAAACATTGTGATCTACTGGAGGAAGAATCAACCTCATTGGACTTGTGGATAAAAAGTTATGAGCAAAAGAAAATTGAAACTCTCTCTGTTTTTGAATTAAACTGAAAATAGAAAAAATCTAACTAGTGAACAGGGGGTCCACGTGGCGCTCTCTAATTGGCTAAGGGGGTGAGTGCTGCGGGGAAAACTAACAAACGGCCGCTATTTAAGTAAAATATTTCGGTTAACTTACAGGTTGACCGGTTCTTTTCAGAAAACCGAAGGGGTAAGTTCCTTCTAACCTACACCGTGGGATCTAGATCTAACGGTGAAAGGAATAGAAAGGAAAAAAAGGAGAGGGAGTTACCTGCGCTCCTGGCTTGCAGCGACGGCAGGGAGGAAGGTGGCGTGGAGGGGCTATTCCGGCGAGGGTGGGAAAGGGCGGCTCCGGCGTGGGGAGGGGTCGGTGAAGGAGGGGGGGCGCTTGGGGAAGGGGGCGCTCCTGGGAGGGGGCGAGGGAGTCCCTGGGGGAGGCGAGGGAGAAACAGGGGCTTCCTGGTCGTGGGGCGATGTGGAGGAGGCCGCAGCTCGGGCGAGGCTGCAGGGCGAGGGGGTGGGGAGGAGCGGTGGAGGAGGTGGGCGTGGGGTGGTGCCGCGGGGTAGGGGTGGCGGCAGGGGGGTACTAGGGAGGCCTCGGCACAGGGTAGGGGAGGCGATGGGAGAGTTCTTGTGGCCGGCTCCGGCGAGGTTCACACGGGGAGGAGGAGGTGGGGAGAGGCCGCGGTTCCAACGGGAATGGAACGAGCAGGACCGGGGCCTTCTAATAGGGGCGACGGGAGAGGCTAGGAGGGAAAGAACTTCGCGAATACCGGAAGGGGAGGATTTTTTGGCTCCCTCCCATGGAAGGTGCGTGAGCACGGGAGGAGGTAGTCCAGAGGAAGGAGAAGATCCTCTGTCGTGCCAGAATAGGAAGTTTCTTAATGGGCCAGGGTAAGTTTCCAACAAAAACGATTTACTTCCTAATAATTAAAACAGGAAAGAATAAATATGAAAAGGAAATAAATTCCTTCCCGAAAATATAAGTGTTATATATCACAAATATCAGAAAAATAAATCCGAGGAGATGGACATTTTTCCACGGCCAAAATAAGAACTTAAAAAAAATGTTTTTCAGAAAATCCCCTAAGGCTTTATTTTCTTTTTGCAAATAATTTTCAAATAAAACTTGGTTTTTTTCTTGGCTCAAATATTTTTCAAAAATACCCCTGATTTTGGAAGGGTCATTTTCCTCCGCTCTTTCTTGCTTGCAAGAATTTTGTCGGGGCATTTTCTCGGGGAAGAAAAATATAGAAGCAAGGGCAAATATTTTGAAAGAATTCAAATGCAAACTCCGTTCAAATTCTTTATAGTTGAAGAAGTCATGTCATCTTCTGTCTTTGCTTTTAAAAGATTGAATTTGAATTCATCGGAGATGGGGAAAGTCATTTTATTCCCTCTCATTCAAAAGTTTTTGAAAAGTTTCAAATTTCACACAAGTTTCAGTCACTCAAGCAAACAAACAAACAATCTAATAATTATTTTAACATTCCAAAATTTGGGATGTTACACTAGTCGGATTGGATTTGATGAAAAGGGTCCTTATGAAGGGTAAATAGCTTTGGCATATCATCGTCGTGGTTGTCACGTAGGTAAGAAGGCGTTCTTTCTAGAAACCCAAATCAGCCACGTAAAACTTGCAACAACAATTAGAGGACGTCTAACTTGTTTTTGCGGGGTTTGACATGTGATGTGATATGGACAAAGGATGTGATGTTACATCCATGATGTATGAGATGATCATGTTCTTGTAATAGGATTCACAACTTGCATGTCGATGAGTATGACAACCAGCAGGAGCCATAGGAGTTGTCTTAATTTATTGTATGAGATGCAACGCCATGTGTTTACTACTTTTAGTTCATTGATAATGGTTAGTTGTAGTAGTAGTTGGCGTGAAAACTTCACGGAGACACGATGATGGAGATCATGATGATGGATATCATGGTGTCACGCTAGTGATGATGATGATCATGCGATGCCCGAAGATGGAGATCGAAGGAGCAAAGATGATAATGGCCATATCATGTCACTATATGATTGCATGTGATGTTTATCATGTTTTTCATCTTATTGCTTAGAAACGACGGTAGCATAATAAGATGATCCCTCATAAAATTTCGAGAATGTATTCCCCTAAGTGTGCACCGTTGTGACGGATCATTGTCTCGAAGCACCATGTGATGATCGGGTGTGATAGATTCTAACGTTCGCATACAACGGGTGTAAGCCAGATTTACACATGCGAAACACTTATGTTGACTCGACAAGCCTAGCATGTACAAACATGGTCTCGAATACGAGAGACCGAAAGGTCGAACATGAGTCGCATGGTTGAATGCGATCAACATGAAGATGCTCACCATCGACGACTAGTCAGTCTCACGTGATGATTGGACACGGGTTAGTCGACATGGATCATGTAACACTTAGATGACTAGAGGGATGTAGATTTAAGTGGGAGTTAATACATAATTTGATTAGATGAACCTAATTATCATGAACTTAGTCTAAAAGTTGTCTTGACAGATATTGTAGATCTAATGGCCAACGCACCTATCAACCTCAATTTCAACGCGTTCCTAGAGAAAAACTAGCTGAAAGATGATGGTAGCAACTATGCGGATTGGGTCCGCAACTTGAAGCTCATCCTCATTGCATCCAAGAAGGCTTATGTCCATGATGCGCCGCTAGGTGACCCTCCAGTTCCCGTGGCAGCCCAAGATGTTTAGAACGTCTGGCAGACGCGCAGTGATGACTACTCTCTGGTTAGGTGTGGCATGTTATACAGTTTAGAAACGGGGCTCCAAAGGCGTTTTGAGCAACATGGAGCAAATGAGATGTTCCAGGAGCTGAAGCTAGTTTTTCAAGATCATGCCAGGGTCGAGAGATATGAAGTCCCCGACAAGTTCTTTAGCTGTAAGATGGAGGAGAACAGTTTTGTTAGTGAGCACATACTCAGAATGTGTGGGTTGCACGGTCGTCTGACTCAGCTTGGAGTCGAACTTCCAGCTGGCACTGTAATTGACAGAATCCTCCAGTCTCTTCCACCAAGCTACAAGGGTTTTGTGTTGAACTACAACATGCAAGGGATGGAGAAGACAATTCCCGAGTTGTACTATATGCTGAAATCTGCAGAAATAGAAATCAAGAAAGAGCATCAAGTGTTGATGGTCAATAAGACCACCAGTTTCAAGAAGGGCAAGGATAAGAAGAACTTCAAGAAAGACAGAAAAGCCGCTGCCGCGCCCGGTAAGCCAGATGCCGGGAAGAAGAAAAATAATGGACCTAAGCCTGAGACTAAGTGCTTCTATTGCAAGGGAAAAGGTCACTGGAAGCGGAACTGCCCCAAGTACTTAGCGGATAACAAGGCCGGCAACGTCAAAGGTATATGTGATATACATGTTATTGATGTGTACCTTACCAGCGCTCGTAGTAGCTCGTGGGTATTTGATACAGGTTTTGTTGCTCACATTTGCAACTCAAAGCAGGAACTATGGAATAAACGGAGGCTGGCTAAGGACGAGGTGGCGATGCGCGTCGGGAATGGCTCCAAGGTCGATTTGATCGCCGTCGGCATGCTGCCTCTACATCTACCTTCAGGATTAGTTTTAAACCTTAATAATTGTTATTTAGTACCAGCTTTGAGCATGCAAATTGTATCAGGGTCTTGTTTAATGCGAGACGGCTACTCACTTAAGTCAGAGAATAACGGTTGTTCTATTTATATGTGTGATATGTTTTATGGTCATGCTCCGCTGGTGAATGGTTTATTCTTGATGAATCTCAATCATGATGTTACACATATTTATAGTGTGAATACCAAAAGATGTAAAGTTGATAATGATAGTCCCACATACTTGTGGAACTGCCGTCTTGGTCATATTGGTGTTAAGCGCATGAAGAAACTCCATTCTGATGGACTGTTAGTCTCTTGACTTTGAATCATTTGACACATGTGAACCGTGCCTCATGGGCAAGATGACTAAGACTCCATTCTCAGGAATAATGGAGAGAGCAACCGACTTATTGGAAATAATACATACTGATGTGTGTGGTCCAATGAATGTTGAGTATCACGGTGGCTATCGTTATATTCTCACTCTCACCAACGATTTGAGTAGGTATGGATATATCTACTTGATGAAGCACAAATCTGAAACATTTGAAAAGTTCAAGGAATTTCAGAGTGATGTTGGGAATGAACGTGACAAGAAAATAAAGTGTCTACGATCTAATCGTGGAGGAGAATAATTGAGTCACGAGTTTGGCACACACCTAAGGAAATGTGAATTGTTTCACAACTGACGCCGCCTGGCACACCGCAATGTAAAAGAGTGTCTGAACATCGTAATCGCTCTTTATTAGATATGGTACGATCTATGATGTCTCTTACCGACTTACCGCTATAATTTTGGGAACATAGGTTATTCACTTTAAATAGGGTACCATCTAAATCCATTGAGACGACATCGTACGAATTATGGTTTGACAAGAAACCTAAGTTGTCGTTTCTAAAAGTTTGGGGCTGCGATGCTTATGTGAAGAAACTTCAACCAGAAAAGCTCGAACCCAAAACGGAGAAATGCGTATTCATAGGATACCCTAAGGAAACTATTGGGTATACCTTCTATCTTAGATCCGAAGGTAAAATCTTTGTTGCCAAGAACGGATCCTTTCTAGAGAAAGAGTTTCTCTCGAAAGAAGTAAGTGAGAGGAAAGTAGAACTTGATGAGGTAATTGTACCCCCTCTCAAACCGGAGAGTAGCGCAGCGCGGGAAATTGTTCATGTGGCGCCTACGCCAACTGAAGATGAAGTTAATGATGATGATCATGAAGCTTCGGATCAAGTTGCTACTGAACCACGAAGATCCACAAAGGTACGTTCCGCAACAGAGTGCTACGGCAACCCTGTGATGGAAATCATGTTGTTAGACAATGGTAAACCTTCAAACTATGAAGAAGCAATGGCGGGCCCGGATTCCACCAAATGGATTGAGGCCATGAAATCCAAGATAGGATCCATGTATGAGAACAAAGTATGGACTTTGGTGGACTTGCCCGATGATCGGTGAGCCATAGAAAATCAATGGATCTTCAAGAAGAATACTGACGCAAACGGTAATGTGACCGTTTATAAAGCTCGACTTGTCGCAAAGGGTTTTCGACAAATTCAAGTGGTTGACTACGATGAGACTTTCTCTTCCGTAGCGAAGCTAAATTCAGTCCGAGTCATGTTAGCAATGGCCGCTTTTCATGATTATGAAATTTGGCAAATGAACGTCAAAACAACGTTCCTTAACGGGTATCTTAAGGAAGAGTTGTATATGATGCAACCAGAAGGTTTTGTCGATCCTAAGAGTGCTAACAAGGTATGCAAGCTCCAGCGCTCCATCTATGGGCTGGTGCAAGCATCTCGGAGTTGGAACATTCGCTTTAATGAGGTGAATAAAGTGTTTGGGTTCATACAGGTTTATGGAGAAGCCTATCTGTACAAGAAAGTGAGTGGGAGCTCTGTAGCTTTTTTCATACTATATGTGGATGACATATTATTGATGGGGAATGATATAGAGTTATTGGAGAGCATAAAGGCATACTTGAACAAGAGTTTTTCAATGAAGGACCTTGGAGAAGCTGCATACATATTAGGCATCAAGATCTATAGAGATAGATCAAGAGGCCTCATAGGTCTTTCACAAAGTACATACCTTGACAAGATATTGAAGAAGTTCAATATGGAAAACTCGAAGAAGGGGTTCTTGCCAGTTTTGCAAGGTATGGGATTGAGTAAGACTCAGTCACCGACCACGACAAAAGATAGAGAGAAGATGAGTAATGTCCCCTACGCTTCATCCATGGGCTCTCTAATGTATGACATGCTGTGTACCAGACCTGATACAAACCTTGCCATAAGTTTAGTAGGGAGGTACCAAAGTGATCCCGGTATGGAACACTGGACAGCGGTCAAAAATATCCTTAAGTACCTAATAAGGACTAAGGAGATGTTTCTCGTTTATGGAGGTGACGAAGAGCTCGTCGTAAAGGGTTACGCCGATGCTAGCTTCAACACAGATCCGAATGACTCCAAGTCACAAACCGGATACGTGTATGTTCTGAATGGTAGGGGAGTGAGCTGGTGCAGCAGCAAGCAAGACGGCGTGGCATCATCTTCATGTGAAGTGGAGTATATTGCTGTTTCGGAAGCAGCTCATGAAGGGATCTGGATGAAGGAGTTCATCACCGACCTTGGAGTGGTTCCAAGCGCGTCAGGTCCGATGACGCTCTTCTGTGATAACACTGGAGCCATTGCCATAGCCAAGGAGCCGAGACTTCACAAGAAGACCAAGCACATCCAACGCCGCTACAACTCCATCCAGGACCAGGTCCAGAGAGGAGTCATAGACATTTGTCAAGTACACACGGATCTGAATGTTGCAGACCCGTTGACTAAACCTCTTCCATGAGCAAAACATGATCAACACCACAATGCTATAGGTGTTCGATTCATCACAATGTAACAAGATTATTGACTCTAGTGCAAGTGGGAGACTGTTGGAAATATGCCCTAGAGGCAATAATAAAATGGTTATTATCATATTTCCTTGTTCATGATAATCGTCTATTGTTCATGCTATAATTGTATTAACAGGAAACAGTAATACATGTGTGAATAAATAGATCACAATGTGTCCCTAGGAAGCCTCTAGTTGGCTAGCTCGTTGATCAATAGATGATCATGGTTTCCTGATCATGGACATTGGATGTCATTGATAACGGGATCACATCATTAGGATAATGATGTGATGGACAAGACCCAATCCTAAGCATAGCACTAGATCGTGTTGTTCGTATGCTAAAGCTTTTCTATTGTTAAGTATATTTTCCTTGGACCGTGAGATTGTGTAACTCCCGGATACCATACAAGTGCTTTGGGTGTATCAAACGTCACAACATAACTGGGTGATTATAAAGGTGCACTAAGGGTATCTCCGAAAGTATCTGTTGGGTTGGCATGAATCGAGATTGGGATTTGTCACTCTGTGTGAGGGAGAGGTATCTCTGGGCCCACTCGGTAGAACATCATCATAATGAGCTCAATGTGACTAAGGAGTTAGTCATGGGATGATGTGCTACGGAATGAGTAAAGAGACTTAGCGATAACGAGATTGAACAAGGTATAGGGATACCGACGATCGAATCTCGGGAAAGTTCTATACCGACAGACAAAGGGAATTGTATACGGGATTGATTGAATCCTTGCATCGTGGTTCATCCGATGAGATCATCGTGGAACATGTGGGAGCCACCATGGATATCCAGATCCCATAGATGGTTATTGGCCGGAGAAGTGTATCGGTCATGTTTGCATGCCTCCCGAACCCGTAGGGTCTACACACTTAAGGTTCGATGACGCTAGGGTTATAGGGAATTGTTATATGAGGTTACCGAAGGTTGTTCAGAGTCCCGTATGAGATCCCAGACGTCATGAGGAGCTCCAGAATGGTCCGGAGGTAAAGATTGATATATAGGCTGGATTGGTTTGGACGGCGGAAATGTTTCGGGCACCACCGGCAAAGTGCCGGGACCACCGGAAGGGTTCCGGGGACCCACCGGGAGGGGCCACCAACCCCGGGAGGCTACATGGGCCAAGTGTGATAGGGAACCAGCCCCTGTGTGGGCTGGTGCGCCCGCCACACCCAGCAGAAGGCGCCTAAGAAAGGGAAGGGGGGGCCTAGCGCAGGTGGGCCTAAGGCCCACCAGGGGGTGCGCCACCCCCTCCTCCCCTCCTGGCCGCCGCCTGGCCTCCCATCTAGGGTTGCCACACCCCTCGGGGGTGGGAACCCTAAGGGAGGCGCCACCTTCCCCTTCCCCCTATATATAGTGGGGGTTTTGGCCATTGGAGTCATGGCAATTTCTCTCTCTCTCGGTGCAGCCCTGTCTCTGTTCTTCCTCCTCTCCCACGGTGTTTGGCGAAGCCCTGCCGAGAGAGCTCGTCGCTCCATCGCCACCACGCCGTCGTGCTGCCAGAGCTCTTCCCCAACCTCTCCCTCCTCCTTGCTGGATCAAGGTGCGGGAGAGGTCACCGGGCTGCACGTGTGTTGAACGTGGAGGTGTCGTGGTTCGGCACTAAATCATAATCACATTGCAATCTGAATTGCGGCGAGTACGACTTCATCTACCACGTTCTAGCAACGCTTTCGCTTAGCGATCTTCAAAGGTATGAAGATGCTCTCACCCTTCTCTCGTTGCTGGTCTCTCCATAGGAAGATCTGAATATGGAGTAGGAAAATTTTGAATTTTTGCTACGTTACCCAACACATATATCATGCAATGGCATAGTCTAACTCTCTTCCGATGCATCGCCATGTCATAAAAGAACAATTCATGCACATAAAGTAAAGGACAATACATAGCATAAGTAGTTTCTTGCAATTTTATCATGTTGGAAACATAAAGAGGTTCATATGTACTTCCTCTCTCATAATAATAGCAAGTAGGAGCAGCAAGTACATTCATATTATATTCATCAAAATCATCATGTGTAATAGTAAAATGCAACCCATCAACATAATCCTTAATAAGAGCAAACTTCTCCAAAATAGTGTAGTTGGGAGAATTCAAAAATATAATAGGACTATCATGTGTGGGTACAATAGCAACAACTTCATTCTTAACATAAGGAACTAAAGCAAGTTCATCTTAGCAAGCATAATTCATATTGGCATCTCGGCCACAAGCATATCAAGCATCAATTTCATGAAAAAGGGATATTTAAAAAGAATCAACGGAATCATAGTAGTTATCATGGTATTCATCCTTGGTAAGCATGAAGGGAAATTAAACAATGTATCAGTTGAAGAGTTACTCTTATTAGAAGGTGGGCATGGGTAGCTAATCCTCTCTTCCTCCTATTGTTCTTCACACTCCTCATCATCTTTTTCATCCAATGAGCTCACAGTTTCACCAATTTCTTCTTCCATAGACTCCTGCAAAATATTAGTCTCTTCTTGGACACCAGAGGAGTCCTCAATATATAGATTAACATAAACATTAGAAGCATAGTTTTCATAGCAATATTTAAGTATGGAAAAAATTTCATATTTCTAAAGAGTAGCATCATACTTTTCAATCAAAGAAGAAATTTCATAAGCACCCATAAAAGAAACAAATTTTTCAATTTGTTCAACATCATAATAACTATAAACACCTTTAGCATAAGAAGATAAGATTCCATTATCACTAAACGCACATTGGTAGTGAAGGTGTTTCTTAGGGTCTTTAACAAAACAAGTAAAATCATATATTTCACATGAATTCCAAGCATAACAATGCAAAGTATTAATATGATGCCATAAATGTTCCCCTTTGTGAGATAAGTGGTGCCGCACATAATAAGCATGCTCATCTAATGATTTTCCCTCAACTAAACTAGTTGGAGTTTCAGCACAAGCACATGGGGATCAAGGATAATCCAAGTAAAAAAAGCTTGAGTAGTGTGATTGATTTTGGGTGGTTCTTCATCCATTGGTTCGGTAGGTACGACTATTATTTTTTGGTATTTTGCGTTTCCTATCCATAACTAAAGATAGAAAACAAGAACAAAATAAAAACTGCTTAGTGATAAAGCAAACAAGCACACACGAGAATATTAACCCCACGCTATTGCTCCCCGGTAACAGCGCCAGAAAAATGTGTTGATAACCCACAAGTGTAGGGAATCATTTGTAGCCTTTTTCGATAAGTAAGTGTCGAACCCAACGAGGAGCTAAAGGTATAACAAAAAATCCCTCTAGTTCAATCGACAAGTGATACAACTCTACACACACTTAACATTTGCTTTACCTAAAACAAGAATAAAACAAGAAGTACTTTGCAAGAAAATAAAGAGAAAGTAAATAAAAGTTTGGGGCTGTTTAACAGAAAGCTTTTTGTGTAACGCAAGAAAATAATTGTCCATAGGCAATTGAATATAAGATGATAGACACTTATTATGTGCAATGAGGGAGAGGCATACGCTAACACACGTTCCGTACTTGGATCATATGCACTTACGATTGGAGCTCTAGCAAGCATCAGCAACTACTAGAAATCATTAAGGTAAACCCAATCATAGCATTAAACATCAAGTCATCTTTACTCCCATACGCGCACAACTCCCTTACTCAGGTGTAAGTTTCTGTCACTCTCGCGACCCACTATAAGCGAGTCATGAACACATTGGAGACCCTCCAACATGTATACTTCACATGTGCGCCTCACGGAAGGCACCTTAGGACAGCACCATATCGACACACAAATTAAATAAATAACATCATATCACAATTAACCCGTAGGACAAAACGGAGCTACTCAAACATCGTAGGATAGCCACATATCATTGTGAAATAGTATGTAGTGTTGACCACCATGTTTGAGTAGAGAGTTACAGAGGGAGAAGAGGTGTTACACCGCTGCATAGAGGGGGGAGTTGGTGTTGATAGCGGCAAGATTGTTGATGTAGACGTATCAACCAGGTGCTAGAAAGCTATCAAAAATTAAGTCGGTTGGGTACCACCATGCACTAGGCACTAGTAGAAAATAGGGCTATTGTTCGGCCCTGGCCAGCCCATTAGTCCTGGTTCTTCAAGAACCAGGACCAATGGGGGGTATTAGACCCGGTTCGTGAGCCCAGGGGGCCGGCCGGGGCCTCGTGGGCATTGGTCCCAGTTCGTGTAGAACCATTTGTCCTGGTTCGAACCACAAACCGGGACCAGTGGTCCTCGCTGCTGGCCCACAACCATTGGTCCCGGTTCGTGGCATGAACCGGGATAGAAGGGGTGGCTTTAGTCCCGGTTCATGCCACGAACCGGGACAAATAACTTGCCTATATATACCCACCGTCGCAGCAGAGCACTCCAGAGTGCTCTGTTTTTTCAATCCGGCGAGGAGAGGGCATTTGGGTGCTCTAGTTCACCTCCTATGCACATGAGGTGTTCGATGAAATGCCCGAGCCACACTAGTTAAGCTTTCTCCTCTCGAAGCTCGGCCTAGGAACTCCATTTTTTTTAGATTTGTCTAGATTTAGGGGTCCGTCACACCCCGTCCTTGTTTTCACCGCCGTTGATCGCCCGCGCCGATCTCGTCGCCGGCACCACCGTGGTGAGCCTCTTGTTCTTATCTTCTTTATGATACTTGTCTAATTTTCTACTTTAGATAGATATTTGTCTGATTTTCTTAATTTTGACACACATAATTATATGTAATGCACGCAGATGAACCGGCAATGGATGTATGGTGACAGACACACCTTCGAGTAAATTAAGGGCGTGCATATTTTTCTCGAAGTGGCTGAGGCAAACAAGCAGAATGGTTTTATGTGTTGTCCATGCAGTAAATGTGGGAATACGAAGTCTGACTCTAACCGGAAAATCCTTCACACCCACCTGCTTTACAAGGGTTTCATGCCACACTATAATGTTTGGACGAGGCACGAAGAAATAGGGGTTATGATGGAAGACGGCGAAGAAGAAGAGGATGATGACAACTATGTGTCCCCTGAATACGGTGATGCTGCAACGGGGGGAGCTGCTGAAGATCAAGAGGAACCAGACGATGTGCCCGATGATGCTGCAATGAGGGAAGCTGCTGAAGATCAAGAGAAACCAGACGATGTGCCCGATGATGATCTCCGCCGGGTCATTGTCGATGCAAGGACGCAATGCGAAAGTCAAAAGGAGAAGCTAAAGTTCGATCGCATGTTAGAGGATCACAAAAAAATGTTGTACGCCAATTGTGAAGATGGCAACACAAAGCTGGGTACCGTACTGGAATTGCTGCAGTGGAAGGCAGAGAATGTTGTGCCTGACAAAGGATTTGAGAAGCTACTGAAAATATTGAAGAAGAAGCTTCCAAAGGATAATGAATTGCCCGACAGTACGTACGCAGCAAATAAGGTCGTATGCCCTCTAGGATTGGAGGTGCAGAAGATACATGCATGCCCTAATGACTGCATCCTATACCGCGGTGCGTACGAGGATTTGAACGCATGCCCGGTATGCAGTGCATTGCGGTATAAATCAGACGAGATGACCCTGGTGATGTTGACGGCAAGCCTCGCAGGAAGAGAGTTCATGCGAAGGTGATGTGGTATGCTCCTATAATACCACGGTTGAAACGACTGTTCAGAAACAAAGAGCATGCCAAGTTGATGCGATGGCACAGTGAGGACCGTAAGAAAGACGGGAAGTTGAGAGCACCCGCTGACGGGTCGCAGTGGAGAAAAATTGAGAGAGAGTAATGGGCTGAGTTTGCACGTGACCCAAGGAACGTATGGTTTGGTTTAAGAGAGGATGGCATTAATCCTTTCGGGGAGCAGAGCGGCAATGACAACACCTGGCCCGTGACTCTTTGTATTTATAACCTTCCTCCTTGGATGTGCATGAAGCGGAAGTTCATTATGATGCCAGTTCTCATCCAAGGCCCTAAGCAACCCGGCAACGACATTGATGTGTACCTAAGGCCATTAGTTGAAGAACTTTTACAGTTGTGGAATGGAAATGTTGTACGTGCGTGGGATGAGCACAAATAGGAGGAATTTAACCTGCACGCGTTGCTGTTTGTAACCATCAACGATTGGCCCGCTCTCAGTAACCTTTCAGGACAGACAAACAAGGGATACCACGCATGCACGCACTGTTTAGCTGACACTGAAAGTATATACCTGGGAAGCTGCAGGAAGAATGTGTACCTGGGCCATCGTCGATTTCTTCCGACCAACCATCAATGTCGAAAGAAAGGCAACCATTTCAAAGGCAAGGCAGATCACCGGAAGAAGCCCGCCATGCGTATCGGTGATCACGTACTTGCTATGGTCAATGATTTACACGTAATCTTTGGAAACGGTCCCGGCGGACTAGCTGTTCCGAGTGACACTGGGGGACACGCACCCATGTGGAAGAAGAAATCTATATTTTGGGACCTACCCTACTGGAAAGACCTAGAGGTCCGCTCTTCGATAGACGTGATGCACGTGACGAAGAACCTTTGCATCAACCTACTAGGCTTCTTGGGCGTGTATGGGAAGACAAAAGATACAGCTGAGGCACGGGAGGACCTGCAATGTTTGCACGAAAAAGACGGCATGCCTCCAAAGGAGTATGAAGGTCCTTCCAGCTACGCTCTTACCAAAGAAGAGAAGGAAATCTTCTTTGAATGCCTGCTTAGTATGAAGGTCCCGACTGGCTTCTCGTCGAATATAAAGGGGATAATAAATATGGCAGAGAAAAAGTTTCAGAACCTAAAGTCTCATGACTGCCACGTGATTATGACGCAACTGCTTCCGGTTGCATTGAGGGGGCTTCTACTAGAAAACATCCGATTAGCCATTGTGAAGCTATGTGCATTCCTCAATGCAATCTCTCAAAAGGTGATCGATCCAGAAAACATACCAAGGCTAAGGAGTGATGTGGTGCAATGTCTTGTCAGTTTTGAGCTGGTGTTCCCACCATCCTTCTTCAATATCATGACACACGTCCTAGTTCATCTAGTTCACAAGATTGTCATTCTAGGCCCCGTATTTCTACACAATATGTACACCTTTGATAGGTTCATGGGAGTCCTTAAGAAATATGTCTGTAACTGCGCTAGGCCAGAAGGAAGCATCTCCATGGGCCATCAAACAGAGGATGTCATTGGGTTTTGTGTTGACTTCATTCCTGACCTTAAGAAGATAGGTCTCCCTAAATTGCGGTATGAGGGGAGACTGACTGGAAAAGGCACGCTTGGAGGGGAGACAATAATATGCAGGGACGGATATTCTTGGTCTCAGGCACACTGCACAGTTCTACAGAACTCTACCTTGGTGACCCCTTATGTCGATGAACACAAGAACAATCTTCGCTCCAAACACCCGGAGCAGTACGACGACTGGATTACATGTGAACACATCAGGACTTTCAGTAGTTGGTTGGAAACACGTCTCAGAGATGAAAACACTGTTTGTGATGAGATGTACTCGTTGTCCAGGGGACCATCTTCGACTGTTACGATTTGGAAAGGATACGAGCTAAATGGGAATACATTTTACACGATCGCCCAAGATCAAAAGAGCACCAACCAAAACAGCGGTGTCCGCTTTGATGCAGCCACCGAGAGGGGAAAGGACACATATTATGGTTACATAGTGGACATTGGGAACTTGACTATGAAGTAGATTTTAAGGTCCCTTTGTTTAAGTGCAAATGGGTCAATCTGTCAGGAGGCGGGGTACAGGTAGACCCACAGTACGGAATGACAACAGTGCATCTGAACAATCTCTGGTACACTCACGAACCGTTCGTTCTAGCCAATGATGTGGCACAGGTTATCTATGTGAATGACATGTCTACCAAACCGAGAAAAAGGAAAAATAAGGAAGCGAATACATCATACGATGAGCCAAAGCGCCACATAGTTCTTTCAGGAAAAGGGGACATCGTGGGAGTGGAGGGCAAGACAGACATGTCCGAAGATTATGAAAAGTTTCATGAAATTCCTCCCTTCAAAGTCAAGGCTGACACAACCTGATAAGCCCCTCTACGGCTGCTTATTTTATAACCTAAAAATAGCAACAAAATATCAACACCCTTCGATTTTTAGGTTGAATTTTCTTTACAAGACACTTCGAATAAGCAACCGTAGAGGGGCTTATAAACCATTAACAGGGCGCATCGCTTGGCGAGGTGGGACTAAACTTCTTCGGAACTGCCGCGAACACACCTTTCGTCCAGGTTGGTAGCACCAACCGGGACTAAAGGGGTGCATTGGTCCCGGTTTGTGCCACCAACCGGGACCAAAGGTCTGTGTTTCCCGCCCTTTGGACTGGTGAAAAGAGGCCTTTGGTCCCGGTTGGTGCCACCAACCGGGACCAAAGGTCTTTGTTTCCCGCCCTTTGGGCTGCTGAAAAGAGGCCTTTGGTCCCGGTTGGTGCCATGAACCGGGACCAATGCTCTGCCTATATAAGCAGCACTCGCGAAAATTTGGTTCTTCCCTACCGCCCGACACCGCCAGGTTGCCTCGCCGTCTCGCCGTCGCCGTCGTCGCCCCATACCGTCCCGTGCCGCCCCGACGCCGTCGCCGCCCCTGCCCCGCGCCCCGTGCCCCGCGACGCCGCCGGCCCCTGCCCGTCGCCGCCCAACCTGGCCCGCGCCGCACCTCACTGTCGACCGTCGCCGCGCCGCCCCGCTCCGTGCCGCACCTCGCCGTCGCCGTCGCCGTCCCCGACACCATCGCCGTGAGCAAAGATTTTTTTTTCTGTTAAAAGATTCTTTTGGTGATATTATTGTTGAATATGCATGTTTGTATGTTCATATATATGCAAAGATCGAATATGTAAAAAAATTATGATTTTTTTCTGTTCATAGAATTTTTATGATTTTTATGTCAAATTTATATGCAAAGAACAAAAATCGTGAGTACTTTTCTAGCCATTGAGATTGAGTAATCACCTCTCTTATATAGTCTGAATCGACCACCTGCATGCGCTAGCATATATATAGATAGTGAGATGGATCATGCATTTTGAGCCACTTCACATTTCTATTGTTAAGCGGGTACATATCATCAGTGTGATCATATATGAATGATCCTGGATGTGCGGGATGCAAATGAAAAGCTGAATTGACAGGTTGTGGGGTTGTGGCGGTTAGGACCTTCATCATTATCTAAAAGGATGACATTGTCGTAGTTCCATGTGTCGTCGTGGGCATTTTTCAGAATCTCAAATGATGTATCCATGTGGGTGTCAAATCATACAACTATTACATGAGCCAAACCAAGTTCAGATTATTTGACTAGCAAGATGTTAATGCTATCATTTTGCGCACTAAAATTATCGTAATGCACAATGCAATGGTCGTATCCATGTGAGTTTCAAATCATACAAACAATTACAGGAGCCAAATGAAAATTCAGATCATTTGACAAGCAAGATTTAGTGTCATTTTTTCGCTCTAAAATTATCTTAAGAACATACAATTCTCTGAGAGCATGGCATGTTTCTGATTGTTTATTACCCGAAGTTGTACGACTTAACATGTTTATTTAAATCTTTAAAATCAACTGGTTAGTGCTAAGTAATCATTCACGGTCATATGTTTCCGAGTATAACTAGTGGATGTTGTTGAGTGGAGATTAGCTTAGGGGCTGTAAGTGCGAATTATAACAATATAGCAAAATCATTCAATTATGCAGGGAAACATATGTTTATACGAATATGCAAGTGAAATATTGCAAAGCATTCATATGGTCAGATTTACATCACAACTTTGACTGTTTCACCCCAAACAAAACATGGTTGTTACGCAATGTCAAAGGTAAGTAAAAATTTGTCTACATGTTTCCTGGAGTGTCGCCTCTAGTAAAAAAAATGTAGGATTTTTAAAACTCATGAATAGGAAAATTTAATAGAATTTTACTGATTTTTTTGTTCATAGTATTTTCTTTGTCAATTTATGTATATGTTCATATTGTGTATGTATAGGAAAATTGTGCAACTATAGACTGTACATTCCTCTAGATAAAGCAAAGCCTGTGGTAATTTGTTATTTATTTATAGAAGCACACTGATATAAGAAGTAGTTTATTTTTAGCAAGAAAATTAATAGAACTAGTTTATTTTTTTAGTTCATTTTACGATGCCTATCCCGCATCCTCGTCGTCGACTCGGCGGAGGACGACACCTGCTTGATCAGAGGGGCCATGTCCGGGACTGGGCTCCGCCCGGCTGGTATTGGGAGGTGCTACCTTCCGGGGGGGCTAGGTTGGTGAGGAGCCAGCCCGTTGTTGACCCGATCCTTGTTTGGTGGCGGTCGCGTGGGCCAGTGATGGTGCCGAGGCTTCCGGACACCGCGGAGGTGGTACGTCATCGTGGCAGAGAGGAGGACGAGCACGTCCGTCGCTACATGGTTGTGTTGGAGGGCAGGTTCGACAATACCTGGCAGGTTCTTCAGGGGTCTCACTGGGGCTATGATCCTGTGATGGTTCCTTCTCTTTGGGTGTCCACCGCCCGCGACGATACCCGTCGGGCGCTACTGTTCTAGATGTATTAGTGATGCTATATGTATGACAAGAGATGATGTAGTTTTGCTTATAATTGAATGCATGCTAATTTGAATACTACTTTATTTTACGATTTGGTTTTGCTTATTGAATGCTAAAATTGGAAAAGTACTCCTACTTTGAATGCTAAAATTGGAGAGCACTATGCAGAAAAGTCCTACCTAATAATGATGATCATGTTGCTGTAAATGTTGTATGACAATGTTGTAAAGGGTAGTAATTGGTCTCTTTAGCTGCTTTTCAGAGATGGAGTTCTTCACGATTATACTTGAGAAATCCTCCAGCAGGCAGGTGCTGCCGGACAATTTTGTGAAGATGCTGGACGGCCATCGGCCACAGAACATGAAGCTGAGGCAGGCCGACAACGGGCTTCGCAAGCTGTGGGACGTGGAGGTGGTGTTCGACACCGATGGAAGCATGTACCTAGATCGTGGCTGGAAGCAGTTCGTCCGTGCCTACGACCTGCGGCACGGGTACTTCCTTGTCTTCAGGTACGACGGCAACACCATGTTCGCCGTGAAGGTGTTCGACACGACTATGTGTCGGAGGCGCTACCAGGACGACGACGATGCCTGTATGCTCTATCTCTTCTTCCTCTCCATTAGGCTATGTCTCACACCCATTTGTAAAAACACTTTTTTTGCATTTGGCAAGACAATGGGAGCAGGAGCAGCGAGTAGTGACAATGTTGTAAAGGGTAGTAATTGGTCTCTTGTGCTTCTTTTCAGGGATGGAGTTCTTCACGATTATACTTGAGAAATCCTCCAGCAGGCAGGTGCTGCCGGACAATTTTGTGAAGATGTTGGACGGTCATGGGCCACAGAACATGAAGTTGAGACAGGTCGGCAACGGGCTTCGCAAGCTGTCGGACGTGGAGGTGGCGTTCGACACCGATGGAAGCATGTACCTAGATCGTGGATGGAAGCAGTTCGTCCGTGCCTACGACCTGCGGCACGGGTACTTCCTTGTCTTCAGGTACGACAACAACGCCATGTTCGCCGTAAAGGTGTTCGACACGACTATGTGTCGGAGGCGCTACCAGGACGAAGACGATGCTAGTACGCTCTGTCTCTTCTTCCTATCCATTAGGCTATGTCTCACACCCATTTTAAAAAAAACTTTTTTGCATTTGGCAAGGCAATGGGAGAAGGAGCAGCGAGTACTGCGACAGGTGTTATGTCTACGGCAGCAGCGACTCTGGATATAGCAAAAGTAGCAGCGACTTTGGCTACAGCAAAAGTAGCAGCGACGATGGCCTTGCGATGGTGATCCCACGGCTGGGCGACAGGGCCATGCCAATTCTGGTAGAGGAGTACATCCCACAGCCTGGCCTAGGGCTTCGCCACTCTAAGCGCATCAGGATGATGAAGGAGAAGGTGAAGAAGCAGGAGTGAAGATCTTAAGAACCTGATGGAGCTTTAATCTTTATAGTGTAAACCTTTTAAGTACGATAGTGTTGAACTGCTACTGCACTTTTAAGTATGATGGTGGTGTGCGTGATGAAATTTTGTGCATGCTCATGGATGCTCATTGATGAAAGATAAAATTATTTCTTTTTGTGCTTGCTCATGGATGCTCCTTGGTTGGTGTATATAACAACCTAAATTAACCCCTAAACCAGCCCCTTTCAAAAAAAAACTCAGCTTGTGCCAGGTGCTGACGCGTGGTTGCCTTTTGGTCCCGGTTGGTGTCACCAACCAGGACTAAAGGCCCCCCTGCCTAGCGTGGCCGCAGCGGCCACGTGGAGGCCCATCTATCCCGGTTGGTGTAAGAACCGGGACTAAAGGCCGAGGGCATTAGTAACGACCTTTTAGTCCCGGTTCCAAAACCGGGACAGAAGGCCCTTACGAACCGGGACAAAAGGCCCTTTTTCTACTAGTGAGGGGGGGCCAGGCGCGCCCTGGTGGGTAGACGTATCAACCGAGTTATCCATATGTGGAAGTTGTATAATATTGGCATGGAACAATCAAAAATTATAGAAACAACAAAGACGTATCAACCGGCAAGTTTAAAGTCATAATTAAGCTTTTAATTGTCCAATAAGCTTTATGTTCTAACTCAAGAGGTAAATGACAAGCTTTTCCATAAACCATTTTATAAGGAGACATCCCCATAGGATTTTTATAAGTAGTTCTATATGCCCATGAAGCACCATTGAGTTTCTTAGAACAATTATTTGACCTAATGATAGTCTTTTGCAACATTAATTTTATTTCCCGGTTACTCAATTCAATTTGGCCATTAGAGTGAGGATGATAAGGTGATGCAATTATATGGTTGGCATCATATTTAGCTAGGAGTTTAGCAAAAGCACCATGAGTAAAACGTGAACTACCATCAGTCATTAAATATCTAGGGACTCCAAACCTCGGGAAAATGATGTCTTTAAGCATTCTAATGGAGGTGTTATGATCATCACTACTAGTTGGAATAGCTTCTACCCACTTAGTAATGTAATTGAGAGCAACTAAAATATGAGTATACCCATTAGAGAAAGGAAAAGGTCTCATAAAATCAAAGCCCCATACATCAAGTGGTTCAATAGCAAGTGAATAATCCATAGGCATTTCCTGACGTTTACCAATGTTACCAACTCTTTGACATTCATCACATGAAAGTACATACTTACGTGCATCTTTATAAAGAGTAGGCCAATAGAAACCGTATTATAATACCATGTGTGCAATTGTGTCACCAGCATGGTGTCCTCCATAGGCCTCATAATGACACTTCCTTAGGATATGTTCCTGTTCATGCTCTAGTATATAACGTCTAATGACACCATCTACTCCTTCTTTATAAAGATGTGCGTTATCCCAAAATTAATGTCGT